>NW_019402114.1:65734-66469 GCF_000591075.1 Eurytemora carolleeae
AGGTAGAATCCATAATCCCTTTAGTTACTTGAGGTAGAATCCATAATCCCCCTTAGGTACTTCAGGTAGAGTCCATAATTCCCTTCAGATACTTCAGGTAGAATCCATAATCCCTTTAGTTACTTGAGGTAGAATCCATAATCCCTTTAGTTATTTGAGGTAGAATCCATAATCCCTTTAAGTTACTTGAGGTAGAATCCATAATCCCTTTAAGTTACTTGAGGTAGAATCCATAATCCCTTTAGTTACTGAAGGTAGAATCCATAATCCCTTTAGTTACTTGAGGTAGAATCCATAATCCCCCTTAGGTACTTCAGGTAGAATCCATAATCCCTTTAGTTATTTAAGGTAGAATCCATAATCCCCCATAGGTACTTCAGGTAGAGTCCATAATTCCCTTCAGATACTTCAGGTAGAATCCATAATCCCTTTAGTTATTTGAGGTAGAATCCATAATCCCCCTTAGGTACTTCAGGTAGAGTCCATAATTCCCTTCAGATACTTCAGGTAGAATCCATAATCCCTTTAGTTACTTGAGGTAGAATCCATAATCCCCTTTAGGTACTTCAGGTAGAATCCGTAATCCCCTTTAGATAGTTCTGGTAGAATCCATAATCCCCTTTAGATAATTCAGGTAGAATCCATAATCCCCTTTAGGTACTTGAGGTAGAATCCATAATCCCCTTTAGGTACTGTAGGTAGAATCCATAATTTCCTTCAGATTCTTCAGATAAT
>NW_019402115.1:0-23809 GCF_000591075.1 Eurytemora carolleeae
ATCCATCAGGGTTCAGGTAGATTTAGAATTCGGTGATGGTGATGGAACTAATCTCTGTAGAGTAAAAAAAGTAGATGTTAGTTCTACATTTATTGAGAATATATTTCGGTCTGGGTTGGCCCCATAATTGTACGTGCAAAAGAGAATTGATTAAAATGAAATTATTGTATTTTTCAGGTGGCCTCCAAGAAGAAGAAAATTTTAGGAATCTTCAATTGATTAAATAACTTTTCAAAAAGTTGAACAATGATTATTCTTTTCCATTTATGTTTAACTCAAACAAAAAAAAACTATTTCAAAAAGTTGTATTCTTAAAAAATATGTTTAAATAAAAGATTTTTTAAGTTTTTAATTCTTTTATTCTTAAATAATATTTCTGAGATAAAAGTAAAAGTTTAAGTTTTTGTTCTAAAAAGTTTGTTTAGAAAAAGTAGAATAATTGTGTTGAAGTGTGTACCAGGAAAACTACTTTGTATTGGAGGCGACACAACTTTCAAACACATTTATTCTAAAAAAGGTAAAATTTTTAAGGCAGCTTTTACAGTTTCATGACAGCTTTAATAGTATTAGTTTCATGGGAGTTTCAGCAGCTTTTTATAGCCTCGGCAGCTTTAATAGTTTCAATGCAGCTGTAATAGCGTTTTATAGTTTCTGCTGCGAATATGGTTTAAGGGCAGATTTTTTAGGTTCATGGCAGCTATAATAGGTTCATGGCAACTTTTATAGATTCATGGCAGCTTTAGCAGTTTTATGGCAGCTTTAATAGTTTCATGGCAGCTTTAATAGTGTTATGGCAGCTTGTATAGTTTCATGGCAGCTTTAATAGTTTCAATGTAGTTCTATTAGTGTTTTGTATTTTCTTCTGCTGAAAAGGTTTCAGGGCAGCCTTAATAGTTTCATGGCAGCTTTTACGGTTTCTTGGCAGCTTTATTTCTTTAATGCCAGCTTTTACAGGTTCCTGACAGCTTTTATAGTTTTATGGCAGCTTTTACAGGTTCAAGGCAGCTTTAACAGTTTCAAGGCAGCTTCAATAGGTGCATGGCAACTTTAATTGTTTCATGGCAGCTTTAATAGTTTCATGGTAGCTTTTAATAGTTTCAAGGCAGCGTTTACAGTTGCATGGTAGCTTTGATAGTTTCAAGGCAATTTAATAATTTTATGGTAGTTTAAATAGTTTTCATAGCAGCTCTGTTAGTTTTTGAAGTCAGTAGCGTTTAGCGGGGCCTGGTAGCGTTTTATAGCTGCTGCAGCTTATAGAGTTTCAGGTCAGCTTTAATAGTTTCATGGCAGCTCTATTAGTGTTTTTTAGTTCTGCTGCATATTAAGTTTGAAATATTCTGAGTACAAGGATAGAAAAACAGATAGAGGAGACAGAAAAAAGTTTATGATCAAACAAATATTGGAACTTGTGAAATGCGTCGAAAAATAAAAGATGACTCTTTAACAATTTTCTCCTTATAGACGCAACAGATAGAAGTAAGATTAGTAGCAATCAAAAGCGATTATTTTTCGCCGTAAGCCTATAACCCCTATCATTTTCGCGAAGACTCCCTTTAAACCTTCCCTGAGGACAGAGTCATGTGAGGTCCACACAAAATTTGGACCCAATTGGTTCAGCCGTGTTGACGTTTATTTGATACAAACAGACAATTCTCCTAGTAAAACGAGGACATCTTCCACATTTTTAATTGCGCCCGTTATCCTTATAGGAATGTAATATCCTGGGGAAGCATGTTCTTATTAGTCCGGAACTAACCTGCAGGAAACATAATAAGGTACATTTTATAAATTTACAAATTTCACACCATTGCGATTGTAAACTTATTATAATAAAAAATATACAGTTTAACCCAGATATTCGGAAACATCGAACAAATTTAAAATGTCGTCTTTACCATTTTTAAATGAGTTTTATGCTATAATACCTACATCTCAGTAATTAAAGAGCTCCATATAATTATTCAATTAAAAAAACTAAATATATGTAGCATTCCATTATCAGTAGATTTAGAATACGACATTTTGTAAATTAATAAATTAAAAAAAAAAAAAAATTTCAGTGGAAAAGAAAATGAAGGATTAGCAGGGAGAATGGGGAAGACTAAGATAGTGTGGGGGGGGGGAGGGGTTGTAGCAGCAAAATAAGAGTGGGGGGGGGATCTCAGACCTCAGGGAAAATTTATAATCCAAAATATTTCTTGAAGTTTATGGAAATATGTTTATTATAGTAGAGAATATTTGTTGATTTACATTTCAGACTTTGAATCATTTACGCATATTGGTGCCATACATACCTTACATGCCGTTTATAGGTAATGTTTAAGATACAAAGCAAGGAACATACGTCCCACAAAACATGACAGTTGGTAAATCGTTTTGAGTGCCGTCTTTCATATACTGTATTAGATATTAAAGGCTGTTTGCAGTTTATTTTGTTTAAAAAATTTTTTGTTTAAATATATTTTACATTAAAGTTAATTTTACTATATGGCTCCAATATAATATTTTTATGATTGTCTTTGGTATTAAACAACTTAACAAATTCATGGAAGAAGACATTCTTAACTATTTACCAACTGTCATGTTTCGCGGGACACCCTGTATCTTTCTATCTTGCTTTAACTGTATCTCTATGTATCCTGTACAAATAGATACATACATAATACATATAGATATTGTAATGTACTGTATCTATTATATTGAATCTATTTTAAGCGTGTAATGTTATAAACTATTATATTGTATCTACATGAAGCTTGTAATGTTGTAAACTAATATACTGTATATATATGAAGCTTGTAATATTGTAAACTAATATACTGTATCTATTTGAAGCTTGTAATGTTGTAAACTAATATACTGTATATATATGAAGCTTTAAATCTTATAAACTATTATATGCTGAATCTTTATGAAGCTTGTAATGTTGTAAACTAATATACTGTATATATATGAAGCTTGTATAATGTTGTAAACTATTATATTGTATCTATATGAAGCTTGTAATGTTGTAAACTAATATACTGTATATATATGAAGCTTGTATAATGTTGTAAACTATTATATTGTATCTATATGAAGCATGTAATGTTGTAAACTAATATACTGTATATATATTATATATATGAAGCGTGTAATGTTGTAAATCTCTCTGTAAAATCCTGCGAGGGTTTGATGCCGACTATGATGGAGGTGATGGCTTCTCATCTCAATCTATCCTTCTCTTATATACTAGACAACAACGATCCATTTAGGTCAGTCTGTACTTTTCTAATATTTTTAAAGCAAAATATTGAAACTGTTTGTGTGTTTGGAGGGTAAATTTTGGAACCAAGCTTAAGACCCAAGTGATATACCTGATGCAGCCAATATATTCTAAAAACTTTGGGGGAAAAAAGCATACTTTTTTAAATGGCGATCTAAGAGCCATTTTACGGAAATCATAAAATCAAAAAAATCCAGCCAGAAAGCATCATCAAGCATTTCGTTTTCAATGAAAAGTACCAAGTCTTCTTTGTCAAAAATCTTAGCTTTTGTTTTTATATCACCGTAAAAGAATTTTAGGTAGGTTTCAACTCTGGGATACTTCGCCTAGATAATGTAATTGGGCATAGAGTACAAAGTCCAGAGAGATGAAGATGCTCGATTCTTGTCAACTCTCATATGTTTGAAATAAGAAAGAAGCTGGGTTTCACTCGGCGCTTGAGTTTCTAGTTCATCAGCTTGGAAATACTCTTTAAACTAATTCCAGCTCTTTGCATACATATTACATATGGCGGCTCTTTTCTTTAATATTTTCTAAAGCCTCATTATCACTTAGGATCGACATCCTCCTCTTTACAAAAACTGGGACCAACTGAGCTTTGAGGGGTTTCGATGTTGGTTCCCGGATTTTTTAGAAATTTTAGAAGATTTGTAACATGCCATTTAGATTCAAAAATTGCTAAAAAATCTTACTAGGCTTTTATGGCGCTTCAGAGCTGAAAACTTTAGAATGGAATATCCTTAATCCTGATCGGTAAATTTATCTGGAGATTAATATAAAGAGGAGAACAAGCATTATTTAATCTGGAGATTAAGAAAAAGAGTGTATCAAGCATAAGTCCAGTTATCCACCATTCAAAAGTTCCCAGTTCTGACCCATATTCTATTTCAACTTTTGATTGTGGGTTTATCTGTGAGCATCTTCTCTTTGTACAGTGTAAAACAAAAACAAAAAAAGTGTGCGGATTTCATAATATATTTTCACGCATTTCCAAAATTTTACAATAAAAAAATCTTTTAAACACAATTTTTAAAATTTTGATCATTCACAAACATTCCCTGCAGGGGTCACGTGAGGTCCCATACAAAATTTGGGCTCGATCGGTTCAGCCGTTTTCACATTTATTGGATATAAACAAAGAAGAAGACAAGCTAAATCTATATATAGATTTCATGAATCCTATTTTGTAATAAGATTCATTTAACTCATCCAAATAGGCTGAGGTTAATAAGTAACCCCATTGTATCAAGACAAGTGCTCAATTATAGTTTCGTAAAATTACCTTCAAATAACTATTTATAACACTGTTATTTTGGTGCGACGTGCTATCAAGTTTTTGGACTATATATAGCTCGGGAAAAAAGACTTGAACCTTGTCGATAAAGATAAAATTTCTTTCCAAAACTTGATAGCACTGCGAACCTAAATAAGAGTTTTATAAATAGTTATTTCAATTGGAACCTTTACACTAGAAAACGTTTAAAGGGGCGGTTCACTTATTCGGGAGTTTTACGGTTAACTAAGTAGCCTAATAGGTATTCATTGGTATCAGTTTTACTTTTCAAAGACAACGGTGGCCTGAGAAAAAGCCGATTTATCTAAAGAATTCCAGCGCAAAGGAATGATACCCTTGCTTTACACTATTTTTATCATATTCATAGATTTTTTATAAATTTTCAATATTGAATTTAATCATATTATCTAATGGTAAATTGTATATATCTTTAATTGTTTTTAAATCATTTCTTTTTTGAGATCTAGATATTTATTATCTCCGTATCGAGATTATATTAATTGTACAAAATTGTTCACATGTATTTAAAACAACTATTTTACGATACTATTGTGTACATATATTTTTAAATTAAATAATAAAAAATCGTACGGATACATTTTATCGTTTTTTCCTTTCATTAGAAATTTGGATTTAGGGATACTTGGATCCTGCAAAACATACAAATTGAAGAGTGCAAAAATGAAAGTGCATAGAATAAATTGCATATAATTAGTCGGTGACGAAGAAGTAAAATTATCTCTACCTTCTTATCTAATATGGATTCTAATTTTTGGTCAAATCTATTAAGGTTGTTATTCAACTGAAAACGTGTTGATAAGTTCAAAGAATTGACGTTCTGTGATAGAAAACGTATACCATTTAGATCCTTAAATACCGTCATTACTGGAACGCTGAGTACTATGTCGAGTATTACTGAATATAAAGGTAGTAATGCGTGAGTAAAGAGTGAGAACGCTTTTGATAAAATGAAGTGGAACGTAAATTTTTAAAAGAATTTTAAATTTTTCATTGATTATGTTTGAGTAAAGCGGATAAAAGCATACAAGTTTGAGGTTTAATAATTGAGGAGGATCAGAAAAGACACAAGCAATCTGATCCTCAACGATTATTTGAAAAGATAAATAATTAAATTGTTTCATAGTTTTAAAAGCTTCAATAAATGTTGGAATGAGTATACTGTTAAGTTTAATATACTGTTAAGTTTAAATCATTTCAATATTGTCTATTTTCAAAATATAACTCATTTAAAACATTTGACGGTTTGATATGTTTTCCCTTCTTCCCGAGGAATCCCTTTGTCTGAGTGAGAAAGTCGTCTTTATATAAACGTGTTAATTTGTTAAATCATGTTAAAACACAAAAAACGTTAACTTTTTGCTAATTCTAAAATAAAAAGTTTTTATACCATATTTTAAAATCGCTGACAAATTATGTCAATATGCTAATTTTAGATTTTATTTGGGTTGCTGAAAAAAAAACTTTAAATAGTGTCTTCGCAAAGATATCATACCAATTGCGTTGGAATTTTTAACGATAAATCTGCTTTTCCTCGGTCATAGATATCTTTGAAAAGTAAGACTAATACCAATGAATAGCTAATAGGCTAATTAGACCACTATGCAATACCCAAATAAGTGAACGGTCCCTTGAAATCAAACTCAAATTTCACTAGTAAAAGATAAAGAGAATTTGTTTTTGATTCATAAAAATATTTCTATTCGCTAGGGAATTGAGCTTTTGGCACAAACTCTAATTTTCTAATCCCTATCTTTGCTACCCATTATGAATTCTGTCAGATCAAAAAGTCTAAGTTTGAAATATCAAAGATTTACTACGAACATTGCAAAGAAAGAGAGATTAGAAAAATTGAGTTCGTGGAAAAAAACATAAATTGCATAGAACAAATAAGTCACAGGTCGATGTCTCATGTCGGATGGACGGTATTCATCATTTTTATTGTAATTTTTATTTCTTACATTTAGATACTTTTCAATTAAAAAATAGAGGTAAAAACTTTGGAGGGGCAGCCTTTTTAAACACCCAGAAAAGTTTGATGTAAAATGTAAAATATCTCTCTTAAACCTAAAAATATTATTATTTTATTATAAAGATTTATTCACACACAAAGATATAAATACATATATAAATGGTGTAGTTTAAATTTGTTTGAATAAAGTTTTTGAAAATACAGCGGAGGGTCAGTTTTTTTCACATGGTTCAAAAGTATTGGTCTGAGGCTGATGAAATTTTCTGACTTTTCCTTAAAACCAATAGCCCATCCTTTTAGGTCTAAAACCGGACTTTTATCCTGTACTAACTGCCTGAGTCCTCAGGCACACTGCCTGAAGGACTACTTTTTTCCTGTAACCTATTAAATCTTTGTTTTGGCCCACTTTCAGTTTTCAGATTTGGATATTTTTTTTTTATTTTTTGGAATGCCTTTGACGTAGGGAAAAGGATTTTATAAGTTTGGGAAAGAAATTTATGCTAATTATTTGCATACGATTACGAACCGTCAACAGAAGTTTGTACACTTTTAGTTTTTCTTTATTACACAACAGGCTATTAAAAATTAACATTTTTGCATATTTGAATTGGCATGGTCAAGAACTTTCAATAATTTATAGTATATAGTTTTTTGGACATTTTTTAGCAATTTTTTAGCTGATTCTAAAAGTAGAGCAAGAGCTTTCCAATGATGTATCATTTGTCATATTTGGAAATCAAACATGGAATTTGGAGAGAGGGGGGTTCGAATTGACCCCCCCCCCCCAGCCTATCCTGGTTTTCAAGTATACCCCAGCAGGGATAGGGTTAATATTTAGTTGAAACGTTTAATTAGGAAATATTTAAATTTAATACAAATTTCTTTCAACCATGAATTGTAATGAACGAAATGAAAGATATAAACGAAATGAATGAAATGAACGAATTAGATATGCTGTTCTTAAATCTTTTTATTTTACAAAAAAAAATTTATTGTTTTCATGAACTTATACAAGACTTATTGATCTAACAGAACTCATAGTTTAAAATAACAAAGGGTTACGACATTCCGGGTTGTTGAGATACTTATCTATGGATTGAATTAATTAATAATTTTAGTATGCTGAATGATGGGTTTGGGGATATCGTGATTTCAGGTAAATGCACCTTTAGCTTTTTATACATTTCCCTAATTAATGTAACTGTAACCTTGAGCTTTTTATGCATTTCCCCAATTAATGTAACTATAACCTTGAGCTTTTTATACATTTCCCCAATTAATGAAACTGTAACCTTGAGCTTCTTATACATTTCCCCAATCAATGAAACTGTAACCTTGAGGTTTTTATACATTTCCCCAATTAATGTAACTGTAACCTTGAGCTTTTTATACATTTCCCCAATTAATGAAACTGTAACCTTGAGCTTTTTATACATTTCCCCAATTAATGAAACTGTATCCTTGAGCTTTTTATACATTTCCCTAATTAATGTAACTGTAACCTATGAATTAATTGCTTATTTTGAGAAGAGAAACTGTTAAAGAACTTTTTTTAAAACCTCTTTTTAATATTTTTGTTTATATTAATAACATTATATTAGTAATTTCGTAACATTTTCGTGACAAATTTGATTTAGAGATAAATGTGTAAGTGAAATCAAAACCATTCTGTCTAACTAATCATTTAAACAGTTTTAGACACTTTCTCTCTTCTCTCTTCTCAAAACTTGTTGGATTAAAATATATTGATGTTTAATGTTGAATGTTTAATTTCACGACTATTCGAATATATATAAACACGCTCGCAAGGCAAGCGAATTCTTGGTCACAAGTTATCGTTCTTTCTTCGCTGGGAGGGTTTGTACTGAATTTTTGATGCATGAAGTCCTGGTTCAGATTCAGGGCAAAAATAGTAAATGATAATTCACAAGATAAACATACACGGATTTAAATTGAATAATAAATTGATAAATTGATACATCCATAAATTAACGGTTCTTGTTTTGGGATAAAATCATCCATCAGCCCAGCTAGACATATAAAACCATGTAGGCAGGAAGATTCCAAGCACTTTCACGAAGCAAAATTATAAAGGAGGAAAAAGTATAAAATGAAGGAGAGAAAAGTTAAAACTACTTTAAAGGTAAAAAAGTAGAATGTGAACAAGGATATTGGATTATAAGGAAAAAGCCAAGGATATGTTAAAAAAGGATAGATAAAAACTATTATTAGTACGAGATTGAGGGAAGTAGGATTGGGACAGAGAAGACAAACCTTTTAATTTACATTTTCATTTCTTTAACCAAATATAATTGGTGCATGTGTTATGAAAAATGTTTATGAAACAATAATATATCTTTAAATCATCATTTTTTGTTCACTAATTGTCATTTATCATGTAAAAAGTCAACAATAATAATAAACATTTTTTTCTAATATTATATATGTGGAATCCCAAACAATAGGAATCTTAAACGACTATCAACAAATGTTCACAATGTTGGGATTGGACTTGGTTTAGGATCAATGTATACATGAGATAAGAAACAGTTGGGAACAGGCAAAATAGGTTGGGAATAGGAATGGAAATCAACTGTGGAAGAAGTTGAGATTGGAAGAGTTGTAATTAAGATCAGGATTAGATAGGGACAAATTGGGAGAAGGTAAAATAGGTTGGGAATCGGAATGGATATCAACTAAAAAGGAAGTTGGGACTGGGATTCAATGAATGTTTTGATGAAAAAAGGGTTGGTAAATTGAGAGTTAGAGTAATTGGGAAAATTGAGTAATGAATTTATATTTTTTGTGAACCACTGTATTGGAAGAGAATAAGCTAAAGCGATGTTGAGGCCAGACAGAGGCAAGAAACAGCCATTATTTAGAAATTAAATAATTAATTCCCCAGCCCTTTTCAAATTTGTGATAGGTCTCTTTAATTTAACATATTTGCTTTCAGGATATACTGTTAAATATAAAAGATGGAAAACTGTCTCATTCGGATTTCCATTTATAACCAAGATAGATTATATTTACAGTGAAAAGAAAACAGCCAAGGTAAAAGTATAAAATTGAACAACAAGTGTATTGTATTTAAAACCTTTTAGATACATCATATTCTTATGCATAAACGTTAAACCTTCCAAATCTTGACATTCATTAAAATTAAAAACGTTAAACCTCCCAAATCTTGACATGCATTAAAACTAAAAACGTTAAACCTTCCAAATCTTGACATTCATTACAATTAAAAACGTTAAACCTCCCAAATCTTGACATGATAAAAAACTAAAAACCTTAAACCTTCCAAATCTTGACATTCATTAAAATTAAAAACGTTAAACCTCCCAAATCTTGACATGATTAAAAATTAAAAACGTTAAACTTCCCAGATCTTGACATGCGTTAAAAAACTAAAAACGTTAAACCTCCCAAATCTTGACATGCGTTAAAACTAAAAACGTTAAGCCTCCCAAACCTTGACATGTGTTAAAACTAAAAACGTTTAATCTCCAAAATCTTGACATGAACTAAAATTAAAAACGTTAAACCTCCCAAATCTTGACATGCGTTAAAACTAAAAACGTTAAACCTCCCAAAATCTTGACATGCGTTAAAACAACTAAAAACGTTAAACCTCCCAAATCTTGACATGCGTTAAAAGGCTTAACTTTAAAAATTAAATCTACCAAATCTTGACATGCACTAACACTAAAAGCGGTAAGCTTCCAAATATTGACATGCATTAAAAATTAAAAACGTTAAACCTCCCAAATCTTGACATGCGTTAAATCTAAAAACGTTAAACCTCCCAAATCTTGACATGCGTTAAAACTTTAAACATTAAATCTACCAAATCTTGACATGCACTAACACTAAAAGCGGTAATCTTCCAAATAGTGACATGCATTAAAAGTTTAAACGTGAAATCTCCCAAATATTGACATGCATTAACACTAAAAACGTTAATCTTCCAAATATTGACATGCATTGGAACTTAAAACTTTAATCTCCGAAATCTGGACATGCATTAAATCCTAAAACGATTAATCTCCCAAATCTTGACATGCATTAAAGTTTTCACTTGAGTCTGAAGAATTTTAGGGTTAAGTGTTAGTGGTTTAGATTGAATTAATTCGTTATGATAAAAGTTTTCATGTTAATGAAAGTTGACTAAATGATGTATTTTGTTTGAACATGTTCGTGTGAGAGTACACTATTTCTGTGTTAAGTTTGTTCAGGTGGGAGAGAAATTTTAAAACGATGTGTTCAGTTTGAAAGTGTTCACGTGTTTATGGGGTTTAGATAAGAAAATGTGATGAAAATGTTCGTTTTTAGGTATCAGAAAGTGGTCTGTACGATGTGTTCAGTTTAAACATATATCTTATAATCCTTCTCTCCATATGTCTAGTTTGTGTACTATTTATAGTACTCGTATACCAAGTAAGTTTGTTTAATGAAAATATTAGAATAGTACAAAAAATGTGCAAAAAAATTATATGTACAATTGTACATAAATAATATTTAAATATATTTAATTTTAATGATTTTTTCACGTCGATTTCATTTACTTTATTAAGAAATTAGAGTAATTCATTGTTGAAATAAATATATATTTAGCGGGATTTTTTGAAAATAATTATTTTAGGAAGGTTACGCATTTTAAACTAAAGTGTGTAGAAAACTTGTATTTTTAGGATGGGCATAAGTTTGAGTACAGATATACATATGCAGTTTTATACGTTTTAGCAGCATTTTTTCAGGTAACTCTGGGTTGAAAATAGTTTTAGAATAAAATGTTTTTTCTTTCTGGCATTATTTGAAATTTTTAATTCTGTATTGTTTACCACGGGTTAGAAAGGAACAATATGTTTTTCAGTTTCATATGCTTGTTATTTTTGACATTGCAAAAATATTCCCCCCCCCCCCCCACCCCACCATCCATCCAACTCCTACTTTCCAAAAACCCTCATAAATCATGACTCTCAAGAAATAATAAAATTTAAAGAAGATTTTTATTAGAAAAAAACTATCACTTTTGGCGAATTAGAAAATTTTTCGGGCGGAATAATTAGTTTAACTTTCCACTGAGTTCAACTACTTAAAGCAGTTCATTAGATCCGACCTCCCAGAAGTTCTATTTTTTATACAGATTAACCTAGAACTTCGGAGACATCAAACAATTCATTGAATGTCGTCTTCACAATTTTCCACTGGGTTTCATACTATCAAGCCTAAATCTCAGTATTGGATTATTAAATTTATAGCCATTAATTTTTTTAAAGAAAAAAATATATATCTGCATCATTTCATTATCAGTAGCTTAGGGAAACGACATTTTATAAAATTCTTTCGATATCCTTGAAGTTATTGGTTAAACTGTACTAGTTTTAATTCGATATCCTTGAAGTTATCGGTTAAACTGTACTAGTTTTAATTCGATATCCTTGAAGTTATTGGTTAAACTGTACTAGTTTTAATTCGATATCCTTGAAGTTATTGGTTAAACTGTACTAGTTTTACTATTTTTACTAGTTTTAATTAAAAATGTATTGTTTAGGAAACCTATCCTGAGACTAGATTACCCCGGGGAGCATACTTTATCATCCTCCAATGGTAGGTTTTAAAAGAATTTTTTGTATTATAATATTTGTTAACTTTTTTATTTTAATATTTTTTGTATTTTACTATCTCTATACTAGGTATTTATACTCCATGATGCTTACTACAATGTATTCAAGGTCAGAAACCTGAAATTTAAAATTTGATATAATTTTAAAAAATGATTAAAAAATATCTCTTGATGTAGTGTTCTGATTACACAATTGACTTACACAAAACCAGCCTACCCGGTCAACACTCTGGAGGATGTGGTCAATAAGGAAAGCAAAAATCTTCGAAAATTAAATATCAGCTGTTGTATTTCAAATTTGGCGCCAAATTAATCAGCTTAATTTTTGCAGGGATTGAAGCCTTTGATGTTCGAAGGAAGTTCTCTGATAGATGATTGGCGGCAATCCGATAATGAGATATATCGTGTTCTTGTGAACAGCTTAGAGACATATACTAATAATACCAGGGCTATTAAGTAAGTATACAATTAGTTCAAAAGTTTCATGAGTACAACAGTGCTGGTCTATTCTTTATTACTGTACCAGCCCGTCTGGTGAACCCGGTATGTGGTTGAGCCAACGCGTTTTATGCAACAAAATTACGCTAACTGAACCATAGTGTATAATGTATATATACATTAGATAGAGAACTTTTTATAACAATATTTTTTTGGAATAAGTTAAATCACCCCCTCCCAGGGGCGGATACAGGATTTAAGTGAGGGGGGGGCAAGATTTTTTAGGAACAAAAAACGATTAATTAGGAACAAAAAATCGTGCCGCAAAATTTTTTTTGGACTTAAAAGACTCAAAAAGAGTCAAAATTAATGACTAAAGACTAAAAAACTAGATAAAGGATTAGAACAGGAATTTAGGAACAATTAAAAGATTGTTCAGGAATTAGGAACAAAAATAAAGGATTAGGACAGNATAATTTGGTTTTCTTTTAACAATCATTTTAGATTTTCTATAAAATGATATTCCAGGGCCCAACAGGTTATATAGCATAAATATGTGGAGTACACCTGCAGTATGAAAACAGTACAACAAAATGGCCGTTTTACACTTTTTTCTAGTTAATTTCTCTCTATATATTCTATTCTCTATGGACATAATGGATCGAAATAGGACAAAATCAAACCATATTTAAATAATGCTCATTTTTTCAATTGTAAATGCATTCTTTTTACTGTTTCTAGGATGATAAAAGATGACTTTGCCCTTCTAGCTGAGAGCACAGTTGTTGAATATGAACTAAACCAGAATACTAACTCAAACTCAATACATATCTACAGGTAACTTAACACATGTTAAAAAACGATATTTTTAGAGCAATAAAGGATGTCTTTTTTTGCAAGGGACTGTATCCGCAAAGATGGCAATGCCTGATTCATGCATAACGGTACCCTTAACATGTATTTCTGATCAAGTATGAACTATATATCAAAATTTATAATTTTTAAAAACTAATTATTTTGAAATATGGTTTCTCTGAAAAAGCAACATTCGCATTTCTACTGCAGGAAAATATGAAGGAGTTCTACTCTTATTAACCTAGAGAAAACACAGTAAAAGAATTTAGTTATACTGCAGGAAAACATGAAGGAGTTCTACCCTTTTTAACCTAGAGAAAACACAGTAAAAGAATTTAGTTAAACAAAATTTTAAAAAAAAACTTGCATCTTTATTATCCAAGATAAGGCGTAACTTGAACCAAATATTTTGCTTTAGAATTATGAAAACGTAAATTTAATTAAGGATTATAAAATATAAAAATTACGTAAATCTTGTTTTAGCTTAAATAGGGATGGGAAAACTCCTGGGGTTGTGGTGGGGAATAAATTAAAAATTGCGCATTCACCCAACAATTCGTTTTCAAAGATCTTTTCTTAAAAGACACCAAAAATGTAATTCTTACAATTTTCCCAGAGGAGATGTCCCAGGACCTAATCTCCCCCCCCCCGCTTACCCCCACATTTGCTGCCAAGGCCTTTATATAAAGGTTTAGGTACCCTTTTTAAAGAGTAAAATTTTAATTAGTTTCACCCTAACAAGGATATATCTTTCATTGATCCTAAGGTTATAAGATCACACACAAGAATTGATTTATTCCGCTTTGCATGGCAGTCTTGATCAATGAGACTTATTCCATTTGCAACTTTTTCGAGATCGTTTCTATAATTCCAATTTTTTTGTATATCTAAAGAATTTAATTTTCATAGATCTGAGGATTCCTTTACTGCAGGACAGTATGGTTCTTGGATTTTCGGACTTAAGGTAAAAAATACCATAAATCAGGGAATCATTCATTTGGGCGTACACATCCTGTTTTGTCTTCTGTAGACTGTAATTGTTTAGTACAGCCGCGGACAATGTTACAACTTACTCTAGTTTGTTAAAAGTCGGCCTGGTACTTAAACTACCGTATAAATAAAAAATCGTCTTTTCCACTAATTTACATATGGATCTCTAATTGGATTATAAGTAATTGAATAGACCGATAGATCGATAGATCTGGCCGCCTTTGAAATTTGATTGGTCAGGAGTACTCACTAAGCACGTGATTGAACCCTAAACGGATCAGAGTCTACTGGATGTTTGAAACTTCTGTGGAATTGAACCTGAGTTTTAAACTGAAAATATTTTTTCAAATATGTCCCCTGAATGAGACCTATAAACTTCGAAATATTTTTTTAGTATTATTAAAATGGTCTGGCNGGGGGGGGGGGGGCAGCAATAATGAGTTTACATCATAAACCTCTCATTCGAGTCAAATATTAAGGCTCGGTCGCTTGAGTAATATTTTTAAGAGAAGTTTCTGAGTCAAAGTAATGTTGTGTTGAAGATCTAAAATCCGACGATAGACTGGTCATTTTTTGTGAAAACTCATAAAATTGGTATTTTTTAAGGAATCAGAGACCAAACTAATACTTTGGCGGGCTGCCGACGCCCCATCATCGTTTAATAATGGTTCTTAGAATCTATTTATATATCTAGATTGTTCTGAATGTAATTTTGTGTAAAAAAGCTATGAAGTAAAATGTTTTTTTTCCCAAAAAAAATAGTTTGCTTTGACAAAGACGACATTCTAAATATATTGCGGGTTTACCGTTGTCATGCATGGAGCGGACTCCTGCATGGGTGGACTCTCCCTAAAGTAGACATAAAAAGAAATGTTAAAACATTTAAAATTATTATTTGACATAAATTAGATGTATTTTAAAGGGGGTGTAAACAAAAAAATTTATTCGCATTGAATGTTTTCTTCCTTTCAAGTCATCAAATAATTATAATTTATTTGCGTCACAGATAATTTTTAATGTGTTTTGTCAAATCAAAATACATCAATAAATATCGGAAAATGTCATAACATTGCTTTTTATGTCTAAGTCTAACATTGAAAAGGTTAAAACTTAAGGGGGAGTCCGCCCCATGCACCACACCAGGTTCATTTAAGGATAAAGATCTGAACGAGAAATGTAAATATAAATTTAAGTAATTATAAATCAATGCAAGCTGCAATTCAAACAATATTTGCAAATGGAAAAATTATCAAAATATATTCATTTTTTCCATTCTCACTATAAAACAAAAGACAAATCCATTTTAAGAGGAGTATTATGACAAAAACCAGTCATTGCATGGGAAATAAATTTGCGTGTTCTCTTCACCGAACATTTCTTAAAGTTAAGAAAGAGAAAATTATCAATAAAACTTTAATGATAAAACTTCACAATGCCGAGCTCCCATGGTGAAGATTTCCACGTAGTGAAAAGTTTTTTTGTCCAATTAACTGTTGCAGCTTCCTTTGGCACAACGCAAACGTTTTCTTCCGCTGACAACCCTAGTTTTGACTAGGGCTGGGCAAAGTTCCGTTTTCGGAAATTAACGGAAGATTCCATTAACGAAAGGCAAAAACCGTTAATTTTAAAATCGTTAAGGAAACGGATTTGCCATTTTTGAAAAAAATAACGGTTGAAAACGAAAAGGAAATGGATTGTTTAAAAAAACGGTTAATTTCGTTTTTTCCTGCTTAAAATTGCATGAAAATTTATGTGTTTTGATGTTTTTAAATTTCGTCTTCTGTGTTCACAACCGTCAACTATTTTAAAAACGGTAGGAACTAACCGATAACGAAAAGGCTTGAAAAAGTTGGAACGTGCCCAGCCCTTTGACCGGATATCAAAACAGATTTCACTTCTCTTTATACATAGATGGTATGAATATGAAATATGTATTAAGAATCCACTAGCTGATGATGTATCAAGGTTCCTTCAGCGTTGTTATGAAACAGGGATCTATACAAAGGTATCTACAGGGTTTCCCACGAAACATGACACTAGCAAGACGAATAAAAAGTCGTCTTTTAACTTTGAATTTATTTGTGACATTCAGTCTTCTTTCATATGTAGATTCCTGAAACAATAACCACAAAATTTGCCTAGTCCTGCCGTTTCCAAAATGTGGTTTGCCTTTTTTGTGCTTTCAATATTAAGAATTTCGTTCAGATTTAACTTTTATCAAATGAAACCAAAATTGTCGAAATCTGAAGGAAATTATCATATCTCCGGAAATATTGAAAGCAAAAAAAGGCAGACCACAATTTGGAAATGCCAAGACAAGGTAAGGTGTATACCGCTATGAACCTACTTATTGCCGACCGGTTCAGCCAATTGTTGAATACAAGCAAAATTAAGACTCAAGTAACTGGGGCTGTCCAAATGTTTATATTGCTCTACATTAGGCCGGTGTATGGTTTGACTTTGGAACTAAGCATAGGGTAAAGTGGTATTCCTGTATTATCTGTTCTAAAAACTTCGCAAAAATAAAAAAAATCAACAAATTTTTAAATCTCGAGCGAGAGCTATCAAAAAGTTCCCAGTAAGACCGAAAATAAATATTTCTTAAAATATATCGATATGGGTTTTAGAAGATAATCATGTACAGGGTTACTAACAAAGGATGAGATTTTAAAGAAAATTGTAGTACATTTGACTTTCTGAGCCGGGTCAACCTTTCCGGAACCAGTTTGTACTGTATCAACAATTTTTTAAATCTCGAGCGAGAGCTATTAAAAAGTTTCCAGTAAGACCGAAAATAAATATTTCTAAAAATATATCGATATGGGTTTTAGAAGATATTCATGTACAGGGTTACCCACAAAGGATGAGACTTTAGAGAATATTGTAGTACATTTGACTTTCTGAGCCGGGTCAACCTTTCCGGAACCAGTTTGTACTGTATCGCCCGGACATTGGGGCAGACACTCAAGAGGACTAGCCGGTGCAACAAGGTTGACACGATCAGACTTTAGGATGAATTTACTTTTACTGAAGGGTCAGAGGTGCTTGATAGAAATAATATTAACACAAAAATGGCTCTCAGCTTTAGGGGTATTTATTATGATCGCAGACACCCTATAGGCTCTAAGGGGAAAAAGTGAACAATAAACGATAAATATTTATATGAAATTTTATTTAAGTAAATAAAAGGATTTCAAATAATAAACTTATTCTCTAGATCCTAAGAGACTTTACAAAGTATGAACTACAAGGGAAAACCTTAACACTGCCTCAGAAACTAGATCTTGTACATTTTAAGGTTGGTTTAATCTAAATGTTTAGAGCAGAATATTATTAAATATTTATATTTTTTCTTAATACCCTTTCATTCTGGGTTTCCAGTTTTATTTGTAATTGTTGATTTACCCGGGGGTGACATTTTTTTCTAATTTGAAATTTTGAAAATGAATGCAAAGTGTTTTAATCTTTCACGGGCAACGACGGGAAATTCGGCAAGTTTTAAAAAATGTAACTTAAAAAAATAATAAAGGTGTTGAGTTTGTTACTAGCTATAGGACTCACTCTCGCTTTAGCACTCTTTCTCCCAATTAATTCCTTTGTTTAGGTTTTGAGCTTGTTACATAGCTATAGGACTCACTCTCACTTCAGGACTCTTTCTCCCAATTAATTCCTTTGTTTAGGTTTTGAGCTTGTTACTAGCTATAGGACTCACTCTCACTTCAGGACTCTTTCTCCTAATTAATTCCTTTGTTTAGGTGTTGAGCTTGTTACTAGCTATAGGACTCACTCTCACTTTAGCACTCTTTCTCCCAATTAATTTTTTTGTTTAGGTTTTGAGCTTGTTACTAACTATAGGACTCACTCTCGCTTCAGGTCTCTTTCTACCAATTAATTTCTTTGTTTAGGTTTTGAGCTTGTTACTAGCTATAGGACTCACTCTCACTTTAGCACTCTTTCTCCCAATTAATTTTTTGTTTAGGTTTTGAGCTTGTTACTAACTATATGGGACTCACTCTCGCCTTGGGACTCTTTCTCCCAATTAATTCTTTTGTTTAGGTTTTGAGCTTGTTACTAGCTATAGGACTCACTCTCACTTTGGGACTCTTTCTCCCAATTAATTCCTTTGTTTAGGTTTTGAGCTTGTTACTAGCTATAGGACTCACTCTCGCTTTAGCACTCTTTCTCCCAATTAATTCCTTTGTTTAGGTTTTGAGCTTGTTAGTAGCTTCAGGACTCACTCTCGCCTTGGCACTCTTTCTCCTAGAGATTATTTTTCCTCCTGGGAAACTCACAAAAATTCAACTCTCTTTTAAAAATAGTACTTAAGAAAGAAACCTACAAAAAGCACAAACATTGCAAAATTATAAATTTATTCATCGCAATGTAAAATCAATTTGATACAAATTCTCGCAAATATAGTTTCCAGAACTTCTTTAACATTTTTTTCAATGTTCTGTCAAATAAGAAAATAAAACTGTAAAGGAGTTGAGTTTTCCCCACAAACTCTGATATTTTAATACCTATATCTTTGCAAACCAATGTCGTAGACCTTAGATATTTCAAACTATAAACTCTGTTAGATCACATAATCTAAGTTTGAAATATCTAAGGTTTACACCGCCAGGTTGCAAAGATAAAGGGAATATTCGAGTGGCAAAGACTCAACTCCTGGATTTTAACTTACATTAGCAATAAACCATTACATTTCAAATAATACAAAACAGTGGAATTAGGGAGTTATGTTTACATATGAAAAAAATAAAACAAAAACCACAATGTCTTACTCGAGATGATACAGTTTAAATACTTACAAAAGTAATGATTTTTAATCCCTATATCTTTGCAACCAAATGTGGAACACTAGTTATTTCGAACTTCGAATTTCGATGATACAGGTATATCAACAAATAATAATATAAGTTTGAAATATCTAAGGTTTACACAATCATGTTGCAAAAATATAGGAATTAGAAAATTAGAGTTTGAGACAAAACTCAATCTGTCGTAATTTCCTGGACTGGTTCCCGGGTGTCTGCATCCCGTCGTAAAAACTTAATAAAAAATATACTTTAAAATAAAAAGAGTTTTTTAACCTATTCTTCAAGTCTCTTATTTTTATTTCTTTGGCAACATTTGAGAGAAAATACTAGATACACTGACAGTAAACTAGATAGAAGGAGGTCATATTGGGACATTACTGGAAATAATTTCTTTCCTTGGAGATACTGTTGATTTTATAATATAACAGTATGTTGATTTTATGCACTATAAGCCAAGCAAACATTTTCAAATCCTAAACATTTTTGTTCTTCTCAATAGCTCTTCAACAGTATTAAAAATTCATAACTTGCACATTAAAATTAATCTAGTTTGAATGATTTTTTAAAATTGTCTATAATGGAACAGAATTTATTTTTAAAATTGTCTAATGGAACAGAAAAAAATTAAGAATATGTTTTTTGTAACAAATATGCCTTGATGCGTGAAAATCTATTTTTTGAAAAAGATAAACTGTTTTATAAAATAAATAATTCTTTAAGATGCAACATATATGTACAGTATACAGGGGTTTCCAATCGAAAATCCTTTGTGCACAATTAAGTGAAAATGTGCGGATATGCGCGTAATTACATGGGTTGCAATTTCGCGTAATTACATGGGTTGCAATTTCGCGCAATTACATGGGTTTCAGTTGCACGCAATTACATGGGTTGCAATTTCACGCAATTACATGGGTTGCCATTGCGCGCAATTACATGGGTTGAAATTGGGCGCAATTAAATGGGTTGCAATAGCGCAAAATTGACTTGCATTGGAAACTCTAAATGTACATACATGATATATAAATATATAAATAAAATAATCCATTGGATTCGCAACGTGAACTATGCTCTTTAATAATATAAACTTAGTCTAGAGAAAATAAATCGTGCTTCGGAACTTAACTTTTGATAATTTTTTTCAGGAACAGGAAAAATCCCAACAACTTTCTTAGAGCTTAAAGGGAGTGTTCGCGAAAAATGAAAGAGGTTATAGGCTAACGTCAAATTGAATTTGATGGTGATCTTACTTCAATCAATTGCGCCTTTACCCACTTTATTTTTTGCGAAAAATTCCTTTAAATAATCATTTAATCTTTTCTTCGCATTTGAGACTCTTCCTGCTATTTCGTGGACAGTAACTTTAAACTTGGTTTCTGCAACATCAGAAAACTATTTTCTTCTTGTCAAGGTTGTATAATAAGGTTGTTTACTCATTATGCACTCCAATGTACGAACAATGTCGTCTTCTAAGATGGATAGATGAAAACCTCATGTGACGTCACTCTCGCCTCTATAATCAGTGACATCATATGATATTTTTTCTTAGGAGACGACATTTTCCGTACATTGAATCGCATCCATAGTAACCAACAGCTTATTATACAACATTGGTTTTTGTTTACCTTGGTTTTAAAGCCTAGAACAAATATGACGACTAAACAGGTTAGATATCCAGCCAACAACATCAGAAAACTTTAAGTAAAGATTAAGCAGGTTAGATATCCAGCCAACAATATCAGAAAACTTTAAGTAAAGATTAAGCAGGTTAGATATCCAGCCAACAACATCAGAAAACTTTAAGTAAAGATTAAGCAGGTTAGATATCCAGCCAACAACATCAGAAAACTTTAAGTAAAGATTAAGCAGGTTAGATATCCAGCCAACAACATCAGAAAACTTTAAGTAAAGATTAAGCAGGTTAGATATCCAGCCAACAACATCAGAAAACTTTAAGTAAAGATTAAGCAGGTTAGATATCCAGCCAACAACATCAGAAAACTTTAAGTAAAGATTAAGCAGGTTAGATATCCAGCCAACAACATCAGAAAACTTTAAGTAAAGATTAAGCAGGTTAGATATCCAGCCAACAACATCAGAAAACTTTAAGTAAAGATTAAGCAGNTAATAATAATAATAATAATAATAATAATAATAATGAAGTCCTCTTCCTACCCCCTGTTGTTCTGAAGGACTAAGATCCTGTTCTAGTAAAGATGAAACAAGAACAAGCAGCGCTCCTTGAATCTAGAATAAATAAGATATGTCGTTGAATATCTATCAATAACATAGTGTCTGCCCAGTTTCGGGCAACTTTGAAATACCACGGGCAGGTTTAATTTGCATAGTTGACATAGGTTGAATCAAGAAAACAAATATGATCATCAGTTGCTTTCTGCTCTTGGCAGGATTCAGACCTCTGCCCATAGTAGCTCCTTTGGAAAAGCGCTGCCTAGAGTTGCTCATGACTCATCCTACAGGACAGTAGCAAAACATAGGATTTAAACAGTAAACAAGAACTCCATCTTCAGCTGATCTTGGCTCCCTCATACTCTTCCTCCTCCAAACTTCTTTATCTCTTTCCTACCTGCTTCACAACTTGATGTCACAAGGACTATTTGGAGAGGCTTCAAAATGTACAAAATGCCCCAGTCAGGAAAGAGCTACACTGAGATACTCAAAAGTAATAAATTAAAAGAAACAAGAAGAAAAAAGAAAATAGAATAGAAAAACTGGAAGTAAACTCTCAAATGATAAGCTTTACACTTTCAACTTTTATCTCCTTAGCAAATGGAGACATCATTTTAGAACCCCCTTTCATTTATAAAAAAAAATATTGTCTAACTCTGCCCTGCCTAGCTTTACTGAATAAAGCTAAACTTGATAAGAGTTCAATAACCTCTGGAGCTTCGCTTGGTCTGAAGCCAAAATAGATAAGAGTTCAATACCCTTTAGAATCAACTTGGTCTAAAACCAGATATAAATAGCAGCACTTATCAAGGTACAAACATATAACCCACAGTTGCATTAACTTTACTAAATGTCTATTTACAATTGTGAATCATTCTAGCTAAAAATGTTACACACAAAAATGATCATTGAAACCTGACCGGAAAGGAAGAGGGGGCTAACCTGACCAGAAAGGAAAATAAGTGCTAACCTGACCGGAAAGGAAGAGAAGTGCTAACCTGACCAGAAAGGAAGAGAAGTGCTAACCTGACCGGAAAGTAAGAGATGCTAACCTGACTGGATTGGATGAGAGGCTAACCTGACCGGAGAGGAAGATAAGAGCTGTTCCAATACTTTCATCAATAGGATAGGTCACCTCAACACTACCAGACAAATACAAATTGAAATTAATTTTAATATTTGTAATTGCAATGTAAGTGCATTAAATTGTACAATGATGATATTTGCAATTTCAATGTAAGTGCATTCAATTTTACATTGAGGTTTGTATAGAAGAACTTTAAGCAAAAATTGTATGTACAAATTTAAACAGTAATGGTATTTAAGGAATTGAGAGCTAGATTTTGTACATTTTTTTGAGACGTTTCCGATTAAAAAATGCCTTTTTTCTAAATCATAAAATGTAAATACACTAAATATAGAGGTTTTGAGGGCCTTAGAATTAAAATTTCAATTCTAAGTTGTATATTTTGATTGTGGTATTGACAGTAGTGAGATTTGAAAATCCAAAATGAGAAAATAAAATTTAAATTTCATTTTTGAACTGTGGTTTTGATGGAAGTGAGATTTGAAAATCCAAAATGAGAAAATAGAATTTAAACTTTCATTTAAAAACTGTGGTATTTTTGGATTTTCAAATCTCACTACTGCCAAAAAAATGGGTAAAAAATAAAAATAAATTTTTTTTTGTTAAGAAGAAAAGATAAAATTTTGTTCAAAGCATATTAATTTTATATTACTTTTGTCATAAATCTCACTACCTAAGGCCTTGACAGTTTCTCTTTTTTAAACTAAGGCATTTTATACCTACTGCAGGGGGTGGGGGGGGGGGGGGGGGGATTACCACACCCCTCTATTTTGTGGGTCCTCTGTTTTCAAATGAATTAAAATAATAAAGCTGATTTTAGAATTTATTTTAATTTAAGAATTTCACTAAAATTGTTCCTGAGTTCAAGACCAAGCGGATACATTCCAAATCCAAACACTCCAAACAGAGAACAGAACAACATAATCAGAACCTGAACAGAACATTATCAGAACCTGAACAGAACATAATAACAACCTGAACAGAACATAATTAGAACCTGAACAGAACATAATAAAAACCTGACCAGAACATAATTAGAACCTGAACAGAACATAATAAAAACCTGAACAGAACATAATTAGAACCTGAACAGAACATTATCAGAACCTGAACAGAACATAATAACAACCTGAACAGAACATAATAAAAATCTGAAAAGAACTGTTTCGCTACTTAGCGATTTCCCTAAAGACCTAATATATATACCGTGTGGTATTTCTCAGGACCGGATCGTAAGACTCCCTTCTCTCA
>NW_019402116.1:0-962 GCF_000591075.1 Eurytemora carolleeae
ATAAAGAAAATATGAAAACTATAATATCTTTCTATTTAATTTCCATTCTCTTTGGAGGGAAGGGGGGGGGGTCCATGATGTAGATAACTTTAATGTGATGTTTGGGATTGAGTACTGAAGTTAATTGGGAATTATTTATATATAATACAAAGTTGTAATCTCGGTTTGTCTGTCTGTCTGCCTGTCTGTTTGTTTGTCCAATCACTCAGGAACCCCTTGGTCGATTTGCCTCACATTTTGGCTGGAGAATTCGGAAGAACCACGGAAATGTTCTTAGCTTGGTTAGAGATTCTAAGTTGATTGGGTACAGTTTTATCGGAAAAATAGCTAAAATCGTAATTTACGACTAAGTGCAGGTAAACGGTGGGAGTAACTAGTTATGTTATAATCCAAAAATTATTTAAATTCTCAAAAAATATTTTTTTTTTTTTCTACAATAATAAAGCATGTTGACTTTTTGAATATGGCAACAGATTTTATTGTATACTAGCTTGGGAACACAGCGTTGCACAGGGGGGTCATGGTTAGTCCCACCGATTACCCGAGCTTTGTCGTAAATTACGATTTAACTATTTTCCCCGATAGAAGTTGACTTAGAATCTCAACCCGAACTAAGAACATTTCTATGGATATCCCAAGCCCCCTCTTCTAATTTAGGCAAATTGGTCCAGGGGTTCTTGAGTTATGATCGGACAAACAAACAGACAGACTAAGAGAGATACAACTTTACAGCGTACCATCAGCTTGCGAAAATATAGGGATTCGTAAATTTCCGTTTGTGGCAAACCAACTTAACTATTTTTTGGAATCTGCATATCTCCTGAGTTTCTAAGATACAAAGACGACTGACCAAAAGCGTCGGCTTTCGAAAAAATCATATTGTTTTACATTCAAAAATCTAATACAATTTCATTGTTGTCACTCAATTATCTAAAGCCACTTTTTTTGACGAATCGGGGGGG
>NW_019402116.1:1011-7895 GCF_000591075.1 Eurytemora carolleeae
ATCTCCAATATTTCCCCTACTTGAGATAAATGGACATTGGTGAAAGTGCAGTGGTCCATATAAACAATAACAAACATAAAAATTCTCCCCAGGAATTTGTAGACCGCAGACCCTGTAGGGCTGGGAAGGGGGCGGGATATAGGGTAAAAATGGGAGGCGGATGGATAAGAAATATAAATTAATTAATATCTTTTTTCAGCAGGAGTATAAACAGATTACTTTCTCAAAACAAATTTCCGCAAATTTTTTGCTAAAATCCGCGAAAAAATCTTAGGAGGAAATGTCTAAATTTAAGACAGTCGGACAAAATTCTAATTTGTATTAGAGCGACAAGGCAGACGGACGAGATACATTTGCGTAGACAATTGGCGACGTGTCTCTTCGTCTTTCTGTTGTCACCAATCTCGGGTTTTTTACCCGGAATTGTGTCAAAAAAGAGGCGCCAAGACGTCAGTGTTTTAATCGCAGAGTACATATTGTATTTACGCAAACCATGCAATATTTATGCACAGAAATACGGATAGATGGATAAAGGATAGATAGACAGATACACAGATAGATAGATAGATAGATAGTTAGATAGTTATTTGGTTTGGTAAATTATTATTTGGTATATTTATTGCTTTCTTCATTTTTTCATTTTTCAATATTATCTGAATAATTATTTGCTGTATTAATTAAAAATTTGCCATTTTCTCCAAATTATACAAGTTATTTTTGTTTCTTCAGTAAAAAAAGCTGAGAAGCATATTACTGAAATTTCTCAAATTATTTAATTTGTTTCTCATTCCAAAAGTAAAAATTCAATTTTATCGTTTACAATTTACAACAGGAAAAATAGAAAGTTTCAATTTCACACTTTGTAAAATTATAATCCTGTATTTTTGAGATTCGTTATTCCTAATCTTAATTAGAAGTTGGTATTTATTGGATACAAACAAACAAACAAACAGACAAACAGACAAACAGACAAGCCAAATTTATATATAGATAGTCTTTCTATCTAACTATACAACTCAGCCCTTGCCTTAAACCTGATTATCTAATCCTTATGTCTTTGCAACTTCATACATATATACTGTTGATATTTTAAACTTTGACTTTTAGAATAATTCATGTTTTGAAATATTAAAGATTTGTTATTAGGATGCAAAGATATAAGGATAAGAAAAATAAAGATTTCAATTCTTTTTGAAAAGAAACTATAGAGATTGAAAGCACGTCAACTAGGGAAGTGTTTAAAAAGGTTAAAGTGTTCCAAATATATATACATTAGTAAATTCTGCTTGTCCTGGTGTTTCTTGGTTTGTTAGAAAGTCCAATCATAACCGATTTGCCTCAAAATTTGATTAGTATAATCACAGGAATGTTCGTGGTTTAAAAGTTATTCTGTGTATAGGTTGGCTTTTATAGGGAATACTTGGTCCAAAGATAATAGAATATATATTAGAGTGGAATTTACTAAAAAAAGTGTAAAACGGCCATTTTGTTGTACTGTTTCCATACTGCAGGTGTACTTCACATATTTGTGCTATATAACCTTTTGGGCCCTGAAACATCATTTTATAGAAAATCTAAAATTAATATTAAAAGAAAATCAAATTATGAATAGGCTGGTTTCATAATTGACCAATGATCATTTCACATAGATTCTATGCCTTTCACTTCACAAACGATGATTTTCCGTAATAACTATAAATCAAATGATGTCATTTTTATTAACCTAATTCATTTTATAAAGTTTATTTAACCCTATCCCCGCTGGGGTACTTGAAAACCAGGATACGCTGGGGGGGGGGGTCAATTTGACCCCCCCCTCTAAATCCCATGTTTTATGTCCAAATATGACAAATGATACATCATTAGAAAGCTCTTGTGCTCTACTTTTAGAATCTGCAAAAAAATTTGCAAATTTGCGAAAATTGAATTTTTTATCGCAAAATCCAGTTTTATGGTAAAAATGTTTGCAAAAAAAAATTTGTCCAAAAAATGACAAATTATACATTTTTGAAAAGCCCTTGACCATGCCATTTCAAATATGCAAAAATGTTTGCAAAATTTTAAATAACCTTATTTTTAATCAAGAAAAACTAAAAATGTGCAAATTTTCTTAGACAGGTTGTTTGCAAAAAATTTGCAATTTTTTCTTTCGCAAAACTTGGGCAATCCGTTTCCTTATGTCATAGGCTTTCCAAAAAGCTAAATTTTATCAAAATCTGACAAGTGAAAGTGGGTCATAACTAAGATTTAGTTTGCTACAGGCAAAAGCAGTCATTCAGGCAGTGTGCCTGAGGACTCAGGCAGTTAGTATTAAAGCCCGGTTTTAGGCCTAAAGGGAGGGCTTTGGGTATGTAAGAAAAGTCAGAAAATTTCAATAGCCTCAGACCAATACTTTTTGAGTTATGTAAAAAAAACTACAGGGGGGGGTCAAATTGACCCCCCCCCAGCGGGAATAGGGTTAACAGCTTTAAAAAATTCGAAAATGGAAATGGATAGTCTAGGGAACATACTGTATTAATGTACTCTACTGCATATAATTTGTAAACATTTACATGATTTGTACACTTTGAACTCCCTTTCAGACTGAAAGGGACTGACAAAATTCAAACCGATGGATTGTTTAAATTCCACTCTAATATACATTCTATTCTCTTTGACTTGATCCCTGGCAAAACTGTGTTCCCAAGCTAGTTCATATATATAGTAAATAAAGTAACCGTGTTTGTTTGTTTGTTAGGATGTCCAATCATAACGTAAAAGCCCCTGGACTGATTTGCCTCAAATTTTGATTGATAGAGGTTTGATTTTCCAGGCAAAGCCTGGTTCTCAATATAGTATTTATGTCATCTACGTTTATATAAAGTAATAATCTCTGTTTGTCATTTGTATGGTTAGATGTACGATCCAAACTCATGAATTTATTAACCGATTTGTCTCAAATTTGGATCGAGGAACTTGATAGAATTACGGGAATGTTTTTAGGTATGGGTCACGGGCAGCCGCAGTACATTTGAATATTCGAGCCGGGTCAACCTTTCCGCCAGTTTGTACTTTACCTAGCTCTATGGACAGGACTAGCCGGTGCAACAAGTTTGACGCGGTCTGGCGTTATGGTTCATATAGGTTGAATTCACTTTTACTAAGGGGGCAGAGGTGCGTGAGTCAACCTTTTCGGTCCAGTTTGTACTGTACCTAGCTCTATGGACAGGACTAGCCGGTGCAACAAGTTTGACGCGGTCTGGCTTTATGGTTCATATAGGTTGAATTTACTTTTACTAAAGAGGCGGAGGTGCGTGGGGTTAACATTTCTGAATTGAGTAGTTTGACTTTTAAAAATGAATTTAACTAAGTTTCATGCAAAGGTGTAAAGAACTGTCGTTTCATTAAATGTTTTACTTGACTTATATATTTTTCAAATATCTCTCTGCGCCTGTGTATTAATCGATCTGCGTGCTTGAGCCTCTATCCCCAGGATTTACTGAATTCCCGTATTGGCATGTTTATTACTTTATTTATGTGTGTTTGCCTTAAAACGGGAAGCAAGCGAAACATTGATATTTAACTCCGAATCTCCCCTGCCCCCCCTTTCTTCTACCCTACAATAACTATTTCCTTTTCAATTTTTGAAATGCATTGGGAACTGTTGTTTAGCTAAGCCCCCTCCCCCTAAATCCGAATATTTCAAAGTTTTGAACAGACTTTTCTATAAATTATTGCAACATAAATTTTGATATTAGCATTTTTGTTGAGAACAACTTTGAGGACTAGGGAATTTTGTTATGGCTTTATATGTTTTATGCCTTTCCTATCCAACCTCCCCTTTCTAGCCCCCCCTCTCCCTTTTCATGTATTGATGGGAAAACGAGATAATATCCTAGCATATTTTGAAAATCTGCGAAATTTATCGTTGAGATTTCAACGATTAGAATAACATCGAAATCGGGTCGTAAACTTGTAAAAGAAACAAACTCTTTTCAGATTTTATTTATATTTCAAAATATTTATGACATATTCTATATTTTTTTTGAAGAAACTGATCATATGCCGCAAATCCCTCCTGTATGCAGAGGCCATTAGCGCCTGATCCAATCAGGGTTCAGTCATGTGTTTGTTGTCTATTCTGAACCAATAGTAATAGTATGGCGGTAACATCTATCTTTCTATCTATCTCATCATCCAACCAGGGATATCAAATAGATTATCAAGTACAATAGGTGGCAACAGACAAATTAACCAATTATACACGACGTCACAAGTGTCAAATATAACAAGGAAAACGAAATTTTCTCAAATTAGTTGACCAGTTTTTCAAGATTAAATAAAAAAGTGTAAAAACAGAAACTAAGAACACATAAAATTGAACTTATTTTATTGTAAGAAAAGCACTTTATTCTACAATAATCACTATTATTGATGATTTTGTCGGACACAAGAACTGAATTGACACTTGTGACGACAGAATACAACTGTACTGAGAGTACAAATTCTACGTTGCCATCTATTGTACTAGAATCTATTTGAGAGTTATGAATCCTTCAATCGGCGCTAAAAGTAAATGGAAATATTTACTTCTACTGAAACTATTGTATAATGATTTTCAAATAATTTTGTCTTTGTAACCTGATGGTGCAAGCCATTGTAAGCTATTTTAAACGTTAACTAATTGTTGTAACAAAAATTGTAGTTTGTGAAATGAAATCAGGTTGCAAAGATATAAAACTTTTAAAATTTTGAGCTCTTTAGGTGAAAAATTATTTCCCTAGTTGGTTAGATAATGCAGATTAGTTCAAAATTTTTTAATAAAACTGTTTGAATTGATCACTTATGAAGTGGCGCAATTAACGAGGGGGGGGGGGGGTTGAACCGAGTTTCGCCCCCATCTTGCCCCCCTAACTTGACTCCAACATGATCATGATTTTCCCTCTTTTCTGTCTCGTAGATTTTGGATTGTTCAAAACAATTTCTTAACTTGAATTTATTCTAAATCAATAATTTACATCTATTAATATATTTTGGATTGTTCGGAACAATTTCTTGAATATATTCTATATTGATGATCTATCAATATATTGCAAAAAGTTGGATTTATTTTTTATACAACCTACAAACTTTTCATCTTATATCTGTATATGTATCTATATATAAATCTATTTATCTATCTATATATTTATCTATCTATACATGTAGCCATCTATTTATCTATCTATCTATCAATCTATCTATCTATCACTGTTCTAGACAATTGTAAGTATAGTTTCAATCCCAAGGGCACCATCAACAGTTTGATACTCCCCCTCATCCCTCCATCTCCTCCTTTTCATCCCTCTCTTTACTCCCCCTCATCCTACATCTACTCCCCCTCATCCTTCCATCCACTCCCCCTCATCCTCGCTCTACTCCCCCTCATCACTCCACCTACTCCCCCTCATGCTTCCATCTAACTACCCTCATCTCATCATCTACTCCCCATTATCATTATCCCTTCTATCTTTTTTCACAAAAAATATTGGAGTTCCGTGTCGTATATAAAAAGGGGATAAAGTATTATCATCTTATTCTATAACTAAACATGTTTCCATCTCTAGATCATCAGAGGGAGGATATATATCCTGTAAACATGTTTCCATCTCTAGATCATCAGAGGGAGGATATATATCCTGTAAATATGTTTCCATCTCTAGATCATCTGAGGGAGGATATATATCCTGTAAACATGTTTCCATCTCTAGATCATCTGAGGGAGGATATATATCCTGTAAACATGTTTCCATCTCTAGATCATCTGAGGGAGGATATATATCCTGTAAACATGTTTCCATCTNTAGATAGATAGATAGATAGATAGATAGATAGATAGATAGATAGATAGATAGATAGATAGATAGATAGATAGATAGATAGATAGATAGATAGATAGATAGATAGATAGATAGATAGATAGATAGATAGATAGATAGATAGATAGATAGATAGATAGATAGATAGATAGATAGATAGATAGATAGATAGATAGATAGATAGATAGATATAGATAGATAGATAGATAGATAAATAGATAAACAGATAGATAGATAGATAGATAGATAGATGGATATATATATATAGATAGATAGATAGATAGATAGATAGATAGATAGATAGATATATAGATAGATAGATAGATAGATAAATAGATAGATAGATGAATAGGTTGAAAAAGAGATATGTTAATAGATTGATAAACAGATAGATAAATAAATAGATGATTCCCTCCTATTCCTTCTTATAACCTCCTTCCATCCCCTCCTTTTTCCTCCTGTGCCCTAAAATTCCGTACTATTTCCTCCATTTCTTTTACACTCCCTCATTTTCCCCCCTATTCTCTTTTTTCTTCTTTTCCCTCCATTTCCCTCATATTCCCTCCCATTCCCACCTATTATCTTCTATTCCTTCCCATTCCCACCTTTTCACCTCTATTCCCACCTATTCACCCCTATTCCCACCTATTCTCTCCTATTCCCACCTATTTACCCCTATTTCCATCTATTCTCTCCTATTCCTTCCTATTCCCTCCTATTACCTCCTATTCCGAAACTATTCTTTTTAATTTTAATACCCACATATCTCTATACCCCGGGACCTATCCTTGAAAAGATCGGTTTTGATTGACAAATTGTTAAAAAGGAGTTCCAACCCCCTAGTCTCCCAAAAACCCTGTAATCATTCCTCAGACCGACACATTGATCAAATTATATCAGAATTAGAGAAATATTTCAAATATCGAATAAAAAAGATTTTATTAATATAATTATGCTTTGGAATGGTTTCAAATACTATACTTTTGTCCTGGCTTCCATTTATACCACTTCCCCCCCTCCAAATCTCATTTAATGGTCTGTGTATAC
>NW_019402116.1:7945-10846 GCF_000591075.1 Eurytemora carolleeae
GGGTTTAAATCTATCTCCAAACCAAATATTGTGTATGGTATATATAGAGAGGGTGTGTAAGGGTTTAAATCTATCTCCAAACCAAATATTGTGTATGGTATATATAGAGAGGGTGTGTATGCAGGAATATTGAGTTTATACTATAAACCTCTTATTCGAGTCAAATAAGGCTCAGTCGCTTAAATGTTGTGTTGAAGTTTGAAATCCGACGGAAAACTAGTAATTTCCATGAAACTCTTTAAATGTATTTTAAACACAAAACAGAGACTAAACTAATTGTTGGCGGACTGTGCCCTCCCCCCCATCTTTAATAATGGTTGTTATAGAATCTATTTTTATATCCAGATTATCTTGAATCCGTTGTAATTTATTGTAGTAAAGCTAAAAAGTATAGGTTTTTCCCCCGAATTAGTTCTATTTAACAAAGACGACATATGTTGCGGGTTTACAGGATCCATTCAAGGATAAATATATGAACGGGAAAAATATTTATAAATTGAAATAATTATAAATCAATGGAAGACACAATTGATACAGAGTGTGTAAATGAAAAGATTATCAGAATGAATTCAATTTTTCCATTCTCAACATGAAACACAAGACCAATTCATTTTAAGATGAGTATTGTGACAAAAACCAGTCACCCTTCCCCCCCCCTGACCCCCTAAAATACCCCACCGTTGGGAGATCTAGGTTAAATATTGACTAATTATCAGGTTTTATTCTTCATTCATCAATATTCTGTACATTCACCAGATGTTCTTTATACCTTACAGATAGATAGACAGACATGTAGATAGATAGATAAGATAGATAGATAGATAGATGGGTTTAGACAGATACTGATAGATAAATAGATAAAAATATGGTTTAAGCCTATGTCTATGTCTATGTCTATGTCTATGTCTATGTCTATGTCTATGTCTATGTCTATGTTTATGTCTATGTCTATGTCTATGTCTATGTCTATGTCAATGTCTATGTCTATGTTTATGTCTATGTCTATGCCGATGTCTATGTCTATGTCTATGTCTATGGCAATATATGGTTCCGCATTGTTTCTAAATCTTGTAGTAAGATAAGAAATCCTTTTAGTGAAGACAATTAAATTGATGATCTGTTTTATATCCCCCTATCCTTCCCCTTCCCTGCTGCCTCTACCCCCTTCTTACCCTCACCCCCCCCCCTCATCCCTTACTATTTAACAAAATGCATAACCCACAGAATTATAATTTGTCATTTCCTTCCCCAATGCTGTATCTGGTTTAGAAAGGAAAATGGGGGGGGGGATACCTAACCGAGATGATACACCCCCTCCCCTTATAGATTAAAGAAACAGAATTTACGAGGTAAATATTTTTGAGAAACTTACCCAAATTTTCCTTGGAAGTCCATATAAATGTGTATTTTTCATCCAAAGGAATTGAGTCTTTGCCACAAGCTCAAAATTTCTAATCACTAAATCTTTGCAACTTGATGTTGCAAATCTATGATATTTCAAGCTTAGATTATTTAATCTAACAGACATAATAGTTTGAAATATCTATAATGGTCCACACCATCAAGTTGCAAAAATACAGGGTTCAGGTTTTGTGTCAAGTTTCAATTCCTTTAGTACACTTAATCATTTGTTTAGTGAACTCATTCATTGAATCTATCTCCAAACCAATTATTGTGTATGGTATATAGAGAGGGTGTGTAAGGGTTTAAATCTATCTCCAAACCAAATATTGTGGATGATATATATAGAGGGTGTGTAAGGGTTTAAATCTATCTCCAAACCAAATATTGTGTATGGTATATAGAGAGGGTGTGTAAGGGTTTAAATCTATCTCCAAACCAAATATTGTGTATGGTATATATAGAGAGGGTGTGTAAATCTATCTCCAAACCAAATATTGTGTATGGTATATATAGAGAGGGTGTGGGTTTAAATCTATCTCCAAACCAAATATTGTGTATGGTATATATAGAGAGGGTGTGTAAGGGTTTAAATCTATCTCCAAACGACCATTTCAAACTTTCTTCGAACATTAGAAAAGTTTGTGATAGCCATTCATTTTATCAGTCAAATAATTACATCTTCTTCTTTCAAACCTTTACACAACCATTTTCTTTCTTCACTCTTTAAAAGTTTATTTCTTTATTTTTTTTATAATTTAAACCAGTGTTTGATGATTATAATTAAGGTTAGGGCTTTGCCAGGTTAGGTTTAGATTTATTGGCCCTGTTTATATCTTCTTCCTCCTTATTTATATGTACTTAATAACCCAGGGGGTTATTACCTTTGCTTGGTACAGTGTTTTGAAGGAAAAAATTGTGAGTAATATCAACTCGAATTCCCCCCAAAAAATTCAGAAAATGTCAAAACTTTGCTCTAAATTATAAATATTATATTAGAAAGTTTTATGACTACCTGATATTCTGTTCGCAATTTGTTTGATAATTTGAACTTATGCCGTAGAATTTATTTCTTCTAATAATGTATGTTCAAATAAATATAGAGTCATACTTAAAGGGACTGTATAGCAAAAATGTAAAGGGGTATAGGCTGAAACCTAAGCATTTCTATCTGATGCATCATGGTTTCAGTAGAAGTAAATATTTCCATTTACTGATAGCGCCGATATAAGGATTCATATCTCTAATAGGATAATGATCAAATTTATGCAAGACAATTTATCGTCCTTTTCCCATCCACTATAGTTTCAGTCCCGTCAGGACAAATGGAGGAAAATGTACGCTAAATTCTGTCGTGTGTATTTGGCTTAATCAACTACACTGATCATTGTTATTAGGTGCAGTACGCGGAAAAGGGATTTGAAAATAAACCAAAATTTCGTGGAGGGGGGGGGGGGGGGTTTATTGATGGACTATTTGGGTTATAAAAAGAATTGTAAC
>NW_019402116.1:10882-12020 GCF_000591075.1 Eurytemora carolleeae
CCCCCCCCCCCTCAGCGAAATTTTGGTTTATTTTCAAATCCCTTTTCCACGTACTGCACCTAATAACAATGATCAGTGTAGTTGATTAACCTAAATACATACGTCACTATCTAGAGTACATTTTCCTCCATTTGTCCTGACGGGGTTTCAGTAGAAGTAAATATTTCCATTTACTGATAACGCCGATTGAGGCATTCATAACTCTGATTGGATAATGAGATAGATAGAAAGATAAATGTTACCGCCATACTTTTTCTATTGGTTCAGAATAGAAAACAAACACATGACTGAATCCTGATTGGATCCGGCGCTAATGGACTCAGCATACAGGAGTGAAGAGTACATAACAAATTATTAATTGACCTAAAGGCTGAAACCTACGCATTTTAGGAGTTGACCGAGACCCATGAGAGTTCTATCTGATGTTCCTGTCTCGAAAAATTACACAACCAATTTGAAGACGACGATATCCCAGGGGAGCCTAAGAAACCTAATTTTAATTGCTTCTATTATTATTTGAATTTAATAATTTGTCATTTATTTCTAATCTCAGTGCAGTATACTGGTCACGTGATACATCGACAGAATCATATGATATTTTGTGGACAGTTTTCTGAAACCCCTTTCCAACTTACACCCATCTTATCTTCAGGATACTCCAGATTTTTTGAGATGTATTGAAGAAATTAACAAAGATAATTTACCAGCCAACTCTATTCTATTCTCTGTAGATGTTACAGGATTGTACACAAATATACCTCAGGATGATGGTCTAGAATTCTGTAGAGAAGCTCTTGAAAACAGAACTGATAAATCTGTACCTACGTCATTTTTGATTGAGCTGCTAAACATTTGTTTGAAAAATAACATATTTGAATTTGGTGGTAAACTGTACAAACAATTGATAGGAACAGCAATGGGAATACATCCAGCCCCTTCCTATGCAAACATTTTTATGGCTAAGCTTGATGATCAAATTGTGAAACTTGCAAATACATACAAAATAACTGATGAGTGCCCCCTGAAGACCTGGAAAAGATTTCTGGATGATTGTTTTGGAATCTGGACAGATTCTATTGAGAAATTATATCAATTCCTGGATGATATCAATAAAATTCATCCTACAATCAAGTTTACT
>NW_019402116.1:12149-98949 GCF_000591075.1 Eurytemora carolleeae
AGGAAGGCCCCCCTCCCCCTCCCCCGACTCACGGAAAAGTTCGTTAATTAGATCGACCCCCACCCCAACTCAATATTCACACATCTACACAGTTTGTTTTTAATCTTTGTGAAGAAACAATCTCAAGGAATAATAATTGTCTAAAAACATTTTTTAGAAAGTGAATATTTGCAAATTATCTTTTTCCCATCTCATAATCTGAGTTCTTTTCCCTTATGTCCATTTGACAGCCCAAATTTTTATTTTGAATAATCGTTTTGTTTGTTTATATTCTTGTGATTTTTACATTTTTTTAATTTTTTTAATCGATTTTGATGGTTATTATATCGTTAGAACTGACGAGGGTCAAGCCAGACCGAAATATATTTTCAATAAATGTGGAACTAACATCTACTTTTTTTACTCTACAGAGGTTTGGTCCATCACCATCACTGAATTTTAAATCATATGATATTAGGTTTTCCAAAAAGATAAAAATAATCAAAATCTGACAGCTGAAAGTGGGTCAAAACAAAGAATTAGTTTGTTACAGGAAAAAGTAGTCATTCAGGCAGTGTGCCTGAGTATAAAAGCTCGGTTATGGGCTATGGGTATTTAGGAAAATTTAAAAAATTTCAACAGCCTTAGACCAATACTTTTTGAGTAGCAGGAATAGGGTTAAGTCTAATTGATTTTAATTAAAGCAATTTATGAATCTGTAAATATCATTAAAAAAAACCTAGCCACTAAACTAAATTACATTTATGTTATGAAATTATGACTAATTTTTTTGAGGAGAATATGGAAAACTGTCTTGAAATATTAATATACTAGGCTTTTAGGGCGCTTCGAGCCCATCTTCTATTTAAATTGTGAACATGTTCTTTTTGTTTACATTTTAAAACAAAGAAAAAAATTTTGCGGATTTTTAAAAAAGAATTCGCGGATTTTCAAGAATTTAAATTTTTTTACAAAATTAAAAACCTTTACAACACATTTTTTTTATCATTCATAAACCTCCCCTGTGGTCACGTGATGTCCCACAAAAAATTTGGGCCCGATCAGTTCAGCCGTTTTGACGTTTATTGGATACAAACAAACAGAAACCCAAACAGACACCCAGACAGACAAACCAAAGGAACTGAGTTTTAGCCAAGAATTCTGATTTTCAAATCGCTATATCTTTGCAACCTGATGGTGTTAACCTTTGATATTTCAAACTATCATTATTTGATCTAAAATAATTCATAGTACCCCCCCCCCAGCGGGAATAGGGTTAATGTCGAGACTAACCTAATCTTGTACTCGATAAATTTGAAATCTTGCGCGCCATTTAAGATTATTTACAGAAATGGGAGGAACTCTCTAATTTAGAAAAACCGGTTTTTGATTTGTCTCTTCTATATCCAAGAAAAAATGGTTTAAGAAGAAAATCACAAATGTGTCCATTGGATACTCAGAGTAAGTAATCGGGATTCAGGATACTTTATTTTAAAGTTTTCAGCTCGGATAAAAAAGATTTCTCATACTTGAGCGAAAAACAAACCTAGAATAGGTACGAGGTTCCAAAAGTCGTCCAAGTATTAAGTCGCATAAGTTTGCCTATAGTTTCAGTAGAAGTAAATATTTCCATTTACTGTTATAGAGCCGATTGACGGATTCATAACTCTGTTTGGATAATGAGATAGATAGAAAGATAGATGTTACCGCCATACTATTTCTATTGGTTCAGAATAGACAACAAACACATGACTGAACTCTGATTGGATCAGGCGCTAATGTACTCGGCATACAGAGGAGTTTAAAAGTGAAAAGGATTATTCCCTTGATTGTGTACAAGGTTGTTGTTCAGTTTGTATTTCTCACTAATAATCTGGAATGACTTTTCAAGCCTTTAAATTGATACAGAGAGGCTTGAATAGATGAATAGGTAGATGGATAGATATATAGATAGATAGATAGATATATAGATGGATAGCTATAGATAGATAGATAGATAGATAGATATATAGATGGATAGCTATAGATAGATAGATAGATGAATAAAAATCAAATGTCATTGCTGAACAGTGCCACCATATTACTAAATTATAGGGGTACACCCCCCCCCCTTTCTATACAAGTCTTTGTATGTCAAGATATAAGTAATGCTTTCGGTAGAACCCCCCCTCTTTCCCCTTNCCCACCCCAACACTGTCGAATGATTTATTCCCCTAAAACCTCATACTTGTAAAAAAATGAAGACCTGGAAGGATCAAGCAGAAATCCTTTGAGAAAAATCATTTAATAGTCACGAATTGTATAATGTATATATATACACTTTGTGTAATACGATAAATATATTTTAATCTGTAAACAATATTTTTTAATCATTTTCTATTTCAGACTTTGTAATTTTTAGAATTTTGAAATTTCAGATTTTTCAATTTTAGATTTTTAAATTTTAGATTTTATAACTTAGGAATTCCTTAAGTCGATTTTCCTTCAATTTTAAATGGGACTTTGCTTAGTTTTGTCGCAAAGTCCTTAGTAGAGTTAGTTGATTTTTGAAAGGAAAAAAAATTTATTCCAGGCAAAACTGGATTCCCAAGATAACATCAATATATTCCAGTTTTTGTGTTAAAGTGTTCACACTGAAAACATTAATATTTCCATGTTTTTATGATGCAGAAAATGACGCATTGTTGGGTCTTCAATCATCATGTGTATTGTCAAGTGTTGCTGGTTCTATAGGTTGCGTGATTCACATACATCACATGGATCATTAAACTCAAACATAGATTCATCTTTGCATTATTATCTCACAGAGAAAATATTTATCGAATTTTCTTTTTATTTTGGTTTTCATTTATCAAACACTTCTTTTCAAGAAATTGTCTTTTTTTATTGTGGTCTTTCTTTATGTGAGTTGTTGTTATTGTTATCTTTATATTGGAGTTATTGTATATTTTTATATTGGAGTTATTGTATATCTTTATATTGGAGTTATTGTCTATCTTTATATTGGAGTTATTGTATATTGTATATCTTTATATTGGAGTTATTGTATATCTTTATATTGGAGTTATTGTCTATCTGTATATTGGAGTTATTGTCTATCTTTATAAAGGAGTTATTGTCTATCTTTATATTGGAGTTATTGTATATTTTTAAATAGTGGAGTTTTATATATCTTTATATTGGAGTTATTGTATATCTTTATATTGGAGTTTTATATATCTTTATATTGAAGTTATTGTTATATCTTTAAATTGGAGTTATTGTCTATCTTTATATTGGAGTTATCGTCTATTTTTATATCGGAGTTGTTTCTTTTGCTGGATTCACTGTTTTTTTTTTTTACTATTTTTGAATATATTTATTATTGTTAATCTTTTTCATTATGTAGATGAAAAAAGCTGGTTTAAACCAAATATAGATCCTACACATTGAACATTAAAAATTTAATTTCGTCATAATTGAAAATTCTTTAATCTTGGTTCTTAATTAGGAAAACGAACCCTATCTCCCCCGAGCCAAAATACGTGAGCGAAATTTTAATTTTTTCGATTTCTTCGAGTGTTTTCATGATTTCTCTATTCCCCAATATATATACGTTCTCTCCTCGTTCTGACGTCATTTCTATCTTTTATCTTCTGCTCAAATTCCCTAAGGGCTAATTTCTTACTATCAATATAGAGGTCTTATCCTTTTTTAGAATCAAAATTATTTTTTTTCAATCTCGATGTCTCAGTAAAGTTTCTTCTTCTGTTTAAGCTTTAGTTTATTAACGTGAATTACTGAAGATACTTAATTTCCTTTTGTTCAACATTTTACCTTGGTTTGTAAAGAACTGTTATCATATTTTTGTTAACGACGCCGAGCCCTAGTTGGATTAGATAATTTAACTTTGAAATATAAAAGCTTTAAACCATCAGGTTGCAGGGATATGGGTGTTTTGTGCTGGTGCATTGTGGTGTTAAACACTCAATTCGTTTCAGAAAACTTCTAGCGCATTTATAAACCAAAATACACACGCAAATTTGTCTGAATAAATAAAAAAAACTTACCATATCGTTAATTGTATTGTATTCTATACTGTTTTCATTTTTATCTTAAAATGTTTAAGTTGTAAACTTGTATAAGTTTATTTCTATAAATTAAAACCAAATGTTCCTCCATTAAATTTATGTCAATGAGGCCAAATACTTCCCCTTTAGGGAACCACACGCAAAAAAACATCCTGTCCCAAAATTTTTTTTTCTTTTGATAAAAAATACATCTTGTCCTAAAGATTTGTTTTCTTCATTTTTTCTTTTATTACGTTAATCTTTTTCTGTTCTGATTTAATTTCATTTTCTTCTATATATACTTTTATATCTTATTTCATTTTCATTTTTATTTGTATGCATGCTTAATTATTACTTTACCCTCTACAAATAGATAATTGTAACAATAGATGTCAACGTAGAATTTGTACACTCTCAGTAGAGCTGTATTCTTACGTCATAAGTGTCAAATTAGTTTATGTGTCAGACAAAATTATTGATAATAGTAATAATTTTGGAATAAAGTGCTTATCTTACAGTAAAATAAGTGCAATTTTGTGTTTTTTATTTTCTGTTTTTACACTTTTTTATTTAATCTTGGAAACATGTCAACTAATGGGAGAAAATTTTGTATTCCTTGTTATATTTGACACTTGTGACGTCATGTATAATTGGTCCAGTTCTCTGTTGCCGCCCATTGTACTTTGGCTCTCTATTTGGCTCTCTCTATATATTTTTATGTTGTCAATTTTCTTCCCATATCCTTATATTTTGCTTCATTCTAATATTTTGAATTATTTAAAAAATGACTGACTTTTCGCGTTGGAGTTTGGTTTAGATAGTTAAATAATTATATAACTATATTTTTATGTTTCCATTGTATAAGGAGTAAAGGACCCAATGTACAATATCTGAATATCTAGGTTCGGTAAATTTGAATATATGGATGAAAAACTGGACCCAAGAGAGCCAGCTCAACAAAACCATTTATTTTAAATTTTTTATTTCAACCCAGATCAGCATCATATACTCAAGGGGAGTCTTGGCCAAAACTATAGACAAAGCGCACTGTAAAAAGATTAAGAATACCACAATATCAAAACTATAGACAACGCGCACTGTAAAAAGAGCAAGTATACCACAATATCAAAACTATAGACAAAGCGCACTGTAAAAATAGTAAGTATACCACAATATCAAAACAATAGACAGCGAGCACTGTAAAAAGAGTAAGAATACCACAATATCAAAACTGTAGACAGCGAGCACTGTAAAAATAGTAAGAATACCACAATATCAAAACAATAGACAGCGAGCACTGTAAAAAGAGTAAGAATACCACAATATCAAAACTAAAGACAAAGCGCACTGTAAAAAGAGTAACTATACCACAATATCAAAACTATAGACTGCGCGCACTGTAAAAAGAGTAAGAATACCACAATATCAAAACAATAGACAGCGAGCACTGTAAAAAGAGTAAGAATACCACAATATCAAAAGCACTGTAAAAAGAGTAAGAATACCACAATATCAAAACAATAGACAGCGAGCACTGTAAAAAGAGTAAGAATACCACAATATCAAAACAATAGACAGCGAGCACTGTAAAAAGAGTAAGAATACCACAATATCAAAAACCATTTGATTGAAAATTAGAGGTTAAAGAGGCGGTAAGCGTAATTTCAAGTGATTCTCAATGCAAATATGGCAATATCCGATTTACAACGATACCCTTGAAAGCTTTTTCTGATCAAGTATGCCTAGGCCTGTTTTTGGATTCAAATATATGTCTAAGACTGTTACTAAGTCTCAAATTATAAATCACAATGATCTCTAAGTTGCATTTTTCTGGTTTAATTTTGTTTAAGAGCTTGATTTTGATACAATTGTGACTTTAAATGTTTAAAAACATCATTGTAACTTGAGCCACAAACATATCTCAGACCTTCTTACAGGCTTAATAATGTTCATGACAGATTCTAAGTCACAACTCTAAGTCGCTATTCTTACTCACAATGTATTTTGCTTTTTTGTAGTACAGATTTTGACTTAGAGTCCATTAACTTATAATTTGAGGCCAATAAATATTTGCCATCTTGAGCAAACTATTAAGAAATTAGGCAATTGAATATCCTGAGTCATTATATCCAAAAAAGGATGGAGGAGGGGGGGGGGTATGGCATCTTCTTCCTCTCTTGCCAAAACTAGTCCTTTCTGAGGTTTTTTTTAAAAATGATTTTTGTCCAGAAAAATGAAGGATTTCTTTGATCTTAATTTTCAACTGATGAGGAAATATAATTTGACTAGAAAGTTAAGATTTTCTCAAAAAGAGTGAGAAAGCAGTAAATTTGATTTGCTTTATGCTTTCATATGTTTTTTTTTGTTTTTTTGATGCTTTTAAATGTTGTTTTTGATGCTTTCAAATGTTGTTTTTGATGCTTTCAAATGTTGTTCTTGATGCTTTTAAATGTTGTTTTTGATGTTTTCAAATGTTGTTCTTGATGCTTTCAAATGTTGTTTTTGATGCTTTCAAATGTTGTTCTTGATGCTTTTAATGCTTTGCTACACGTACGGTCTAAGCATCCAAAGTGTTGAAATTGAAAGACTAAAAATCGTAAAGGAAAATAAACAGTTTGAAGAAACAAAAACATGGATATATAACTCACACTGAAAATCTTGAATTGCAATCTTTGTGTTGATTAAGTCACATGAAATTACGGTTACAGTCCCTTTCAGACTGGATTTGGTTAAGTAGTATATTGAGCACTCTGTGTAATATCTGAATCAATACCAATATCTTTATAGCATGAATATATATGGTATATAACTAGGGTATGCTGCACCAGGACTATATATCTACAAAATAAAATCAAATAAAAATTTGTCCAGCTTTTTTGTTGTAAAAATGTAAATTTTTGATTTTTGAATGAAAGAGGTTTTATTTAGCCCTGAAATATTGTCTCTTCGTATTCATGTAGAGCAATGGCCATCAATTCTTGTAATAAAGAAATTGAAAATTTTATCAGAATTGTTCAGTGGATAGATAGATAGATTGGACGGCTAGATGGAGGGGACAATATGGACGAAATTCGACATGGACATTCTTTATACAACTATCTATCTATCTATCTATCTGTCTATCCATCTATCTATCTATTTATATAAAACCTTATGTCCATATCTACATACACTGATCAAATTTATGCAAGACAATTTATCGTACAATCCCATTCACTATAGTTTCAGTAGAAGTAAATATTTCTATTTACTGATAACGCCGATTGAAGGATTCATAACTCTGATTGGATAATGAGATAGATAGAAAGATAGATGTTAGCGCCATACTATTTCTATTGGTTCAGAATAGACAACAAACACATGGATTGAACCCTGATTGGATCAAGCGCAAAAGGACTCGGCATAAAGGAGTGCATTCACTCTTGATTTAGGAATGTTTCTTCTACAGTATACGCAGTGGATGAAACTCTCAAATAAGAAGCCTACATATACAGTCTTATCACGCAAATTAGGAAGCCCAAGGAAAAGTTATTTTTTTTCTATTTTGAATATTTTTTCAAAGTTTTATTAGAAGCTTGAAAATTACCTTATTAATTGAATACGTAACTCTTAAAAATTAATTTTTTTAAAATTTACAATTGTTGTCAAACTGTCGTCTTTACAATTTACAGACTTATTATTCTCACTTTTTATGCATTCACTTTTAGGTTTTTGATTATTTTTATTTTTATTTTATTTTTTAATTTATTTAATTTATCATTAAAGAATTGAGTTTTTGCCACAAACTCTGAAATTCTTATCCCTAAATCTTTGCATTTAAATGTCGGAGTACTTAGATATTTCAACCTATGAATTATTTCAGATCAAATAATTATAGTTTGAAATAACTAAGATTAACACCATCAGGTTGCAAAGATATAGTGGTTTAAATATCAGAATTTGTGGCAAAAAATCAGTTCCTTTGTAAATATATTATATGTAGATGTCCTGGTAAATTGTCCACTAAGTCTTAACTCATTTTCTTTCTTCCTCAATTAGGAAATGAAAGACCGACCACATTTTGGAAATCTCACCGACTGTATTAAGGAATAAATTACATTAAGATAAAACACGATTGACAAGTCGTCACTGAATTCGGACACCCTGCGTCAATTCATCTATCTATCTATATATCTATCTATCTAACTTTCTATCTTAAATAGCTGTCGATCTATCTATCTAAAGATATTTCTGTCCTTGCATCTATTTATCTATCTATCTATCTATTCATCTATCCATCTATATATCTATATCTATATCTATATATCCATCTTTCCATCTATCTGTTTATCTATCTATCAATCTATCTATCAATCTATCTATCTATCTATTTATCTATCTTTCTATCTATCTATCTATCTATCTATCTATCTATCTATCTATCTATCTATCTATCTATCTATCTATCTATCTATCTATCTATCTATCTATCTATCTATCTATCTATCTATCTATCTATCTATCTATCTATCTATTTATCTGTCTATTTTTCTATCTGCATATCTATCTATCCTGGACTCCTGGTGCTTTACTGTGGAATTCTCTTAGTATTTTAGACATATACACACATCCTTCTAGATAGATAGATAGAGGGATACATAGGTAGAAGGATAGAAGGATAGATAGATAGATAGAAGGATAGAAGGGTAGACCCATGGTTTGACAGTTAGTGCTAGTTTTGGGTTTGGTAATTTGACCACAAGAAAAGATCGAATCTTTATCTGTATTTTCCTTTAAATATCTATCTATCTAACTGTATATCTTTGGTTGGTCTAATTTTATGCTAGTTTGTCTTGTTTTGTCTGACTGTTTTTATTTTTGTCTAACTGCTTCACTGTCTATTTATTTGTCTAACTGCTTAACTGTCTTTATATTTGTCTAACCACTGTCTATATATTTGTCCAACTACTCAACTGTCTATATATTTGTCTAACTGCTTAATTGTCTATATATTTGTCAAACTACTTAACTGTCTATATATTTGTCTCACTGGTTCACTGTTTATATATTTGTCAAACTACTCAACTGTCTATATATTTGTCAACTGCTTAAATAATTGTCTATGTTTATCTCAAACTGCATATTTGTCTTTATTTTTGTATAAATTTGTCTTGTTTTAATCAACAACTCAAAAAATTACTTCTGTTCCATATTAGATATTCAAAACAGTTTTGTCCTACTCAATACTCAATACTCAATACTCAATTCTCAATACTCAATACTCAATACTCAATACTCAATACTCAATACTCAATACTCAATTTGAGTTATGATTGAAAACTCGGAAAATCCAATTTTTAAAAAGTATTTTCTTGTATCAACAAAAGAATTGATGAATGTTTTAATGACTCATAACTAAAATGAATAATGATTGAATTCCAATATTCCCCCGCCTCAGATAATTAAGAAAAGGGTGACGATAGATAGATACAAATATTTTGATAGATAGATAGATTGATTGAAAATCAACAGAAAGGTTGATTTTTTGATAGAAATTAGAAATTATAAAATTTTTGAGAATTTAGAAAAATATAAAGAACAAGTTTTTCTTAATTATTCATAACTGATATATATAATAGTTTCTTACTACGCTTCTATCCGCTATAAACCTGGAGTACTACTCCACTCTACTCTAAACCTGGTGTACTCCTCCTTCTCTCCTCTAAACCTGGAGTACTCCTCCTTCTCTCCTCTACACCTGGTGTACTCCTCCTTCTCTCCTCTAAACCTGGAGTACTCTCTCTATTCTCCTCTAACCAGGAGTACTCCTCCTTCTCTTCTCTAAACCTGGATTACTCCTCCTTCTCTATTTAAAACCTGGTGTACTCCTCCTTCTCTCCTCTAAACCTGGAGTACTCTTCCTTTTCTCTTCTAAACATGTAGTACTCCTCCTCTATCCTCTAAACATGGAGTACTCTTCCATTTCTCCTTTAAACCTGGAGTACTCCTCCTTCTCTCCCCTAAACCTGGAGTACTCTCTCTATTCTCCACTAAACCAGGAGTACTCCTCCTTCTCTCCTCTAAACCTGGGGTACTACTCCACTCTACTCTAAACCAGAAGTACTCCTCCTTCTCTCCTCTAAACCTGGAGTACTCCTCCTATATCCCCTAAACCTGGAGTACTCCTCCTTCTCTCCTCTAAACCTGGTGTACTCCTCCTCTATCCCCTAAATCTGGAGTACTCCTCCTTCTCTCCTCTAAACCTGGTGTACTCCTCCGTCTCTCCTCTAAACCTGGTGTACTCCTCCTTCTCTCCTCTAAACCTATTTTATCATCAATATTCAACTTTTCCCTTTACATATCTACCCTTTTCATTTTTCTATCTATCTATCTATCTATCTATATTTCTTTCTTTCATTTATTTATCTAGCTTCCAATTTATCTATCTGCCTGTCTATCAACAGTGTGACCCTTAAATCTGTGTAAGATGAAGATGACGATTAATCTTATGTTTATTTGATGTAATTACATAATAGCAAATAGTTTTAGGAGGGTAGCTTGAAAAATCACTCATTAAGTAAAATTTCCAGTTTGCTTTAGTTATAAAACTTGCATTTCTCTGCTTTTGAAGTGTGTATTGTAATATGAAAATTTTACTTCATTATGAGTAGAATTTTTTTTCTTGTTTTAGTAAATACTAGCAGAAGGGCCCGGCGTTGCCCGTGGAAAACAACTTTGTTTTATTATATAAATTTAAACTTTTTAATTGTGAGCGATACATGGTGTAAAGGTACTTACTGATTGGGATACATGGTGCAAGGGTACTTACTGATTGGGATACATGGTGCAAAGGTACTTACTGATGTGGATACATGGTGTAAAGGTACTTACTGATGTGGATACATGGTGTAAAGGTACTTACTGATGTGGATACATGGTGTAAAGGTANCAAAATAAATTGTACCTTTCTATACACATTTTTTTCAACTAGGTTGATATTCTTTATCTTGCTGTTTTTTTTACCTATTTAAAAAATGAAGATTTTACCCCTATTCCGGCTGCAGGGGGAAGGGCAATTTGACCCGCCCCCTGCAGTTTTTTTCATTTAACTTTTCCTAAATACCCTTAGCCCTTCCTTTAGGTCTAAAACCGAAATTGTATACTAACTGCCTTGAGTCCTCAGGCACACATGCCTGAATGACTACTTTTTCCTGAAACAAACTAAGTCTTTGTTTTGACCCACTTTCAGTTTTGTCAGAAATTGATAAGTTTAGCTTTTTTGAAAGCCTAAGACTTAAGGAAACGGATTGCACAAGAGTTGCAAAATAATTGCAAATTGTTTGCATACAACCCGTCAAAAGAAATAAGCACACTTTTAATTTTTCTCTATTTTACATCAGGATATTCAAATTTTGAAAATTTTTTCATATTTGAAATGGCATGGTCAAGGGCTGTTCAAAAATGTGTATCTTATCATTTGTTGGACCTTTCTTTTTTGCAAGCATGTTTATTATATAACAGGATTTTGAAAAATAAATTTCAATTTCTTCAAATTTGCAATTTTTTTTACAGATTCTAAAAGAAAGCATAAGAGCTTTCCAATGATGTATCATTTATTTTATTTGGACATCAAACATAGGATTTTGAGGGGGAGGGTTATAAAATTGACCCTCCCCCCCCTCCCAACGTATTCTGGTATTTAAGTTTGTCCAGCAGAGAAAGGGTTAAAACGATCGCTTCTTTTCATAATAAACCTTTTTTTAAAAAGCTTACTAGTTTGTTTATAAACACATCTAAATATTTTTCTATATATAATACATATATTTTATCTGTCTAACTATCTACGTGTATATATCTATCTATCTATGATCTATCAAAGTAAAATTAATTTGATGAAAACTAAAAGTTTTTACCCTGGGGCAAACCCTCGGTAATCTATTCATTAATTCATTCATTCAATAAACTTTCCTCCATTTTTTCCAATTTTACATTCAACATAAGGAAGTAGAAATGTTCTGCGAAATTACTGTTGAGACTGTACACCCTCTGAGCTCCACTATCACAACAGTTCTTCAAAACAAACTTGTATTTAAAACTTGCAAGCTCTAAACCTAAAACGAAGTTACCTTAACTATAATGTCTTTAAAGATGAAAAAGTAGTATAGGACAGACAATAATAAAGAACAACAAAAACAATAAGAAAAACAAGCACAAGAAAAAGAAATGAAAACTGAAAAGGAATAAGATGTAAAAAATCAAGAACATCAACAGAAAAAAAAACCAAAAGAAGTAGAACAAGCACAATAAGAACAAAAAGAACTAAAAGTACAAAATATCAAGAACAACAAGAAGAGCAAGTAGAACAGGAAAAAAAGAACGAGAAGAACAATTAGAACAAGAAGAACAAGAAGAACAAGAAGAACAAGTAGAAAAGGAAAAACAAGAACAAGAAGAACAAGAAGAACAAGCAGAACAATTAAAACAAGAAGAACAAAGTAACAAGAAGAACAAGAAGAACAAGAAAATCAAGTAGATCAAGAAGAAGATAAGAACAAAAAAACAAAAATAACAAGAAGAACAAGAAGAACAAGAAGAACAAGAAGAACAAGAAGAACAAGAAAAACAAGAAGAACAAGAAGAACAAGAAGAACAAGAAGAACAAAAAGAACAAGAAGAACAAAAAGAACAAGAAGAACAAGAAGAACAAGAAGAACAAGAAGAACAAGAAGAACAAGAAGAACAAAAAGAACAAGAAGAACAAGTAGAACAAGAAGAATGAGAAGAATAAGAAGAACAAGAAAAGCAAGAGAACAATAAGAACAACAGAACAAGAAGAACAAGAAGAAAGGTAGTGAAAGATATAGGGGGGGGGGGATAGGACAAGGGGGGGTACAAGGTTTAGGAATTTCTATCTAAATAGTTGAACTGGATGAAGGGTAGAGGAGGCTGGTCAAAAGTTGATTTTATTACATTTTTAAACATATTTCAATGGCATATTGTAAATTTTTCAAATGTCCAGAGCTACTGTTTTACTGGATAAAAAACCTGCACATGTTCTAATAAACACAGACAATACAGTATCAATGAAAATGGAGGAGAGGGGGGGTAAGGGGTAAGGGGAAGGGAGAAGAAAAGGGTAGTAATTCAATTAAATGAAAAGCTATGAACATTTCTTAAAAATGTGCGTTTGTCAAATTTTTTTAGAATAAAAATAATCCTCGTCACATTCTACATTCACTATAGTTTCAGTAGAAGTAAATATTTCCATTTACTGATAGCGCCGACTGAAGGATTCATAACTCTATTGCTATTGGTTCAGAACAGACAACAAACACATGAATGAATCCTGATTGGATCAGGCGCAAATGGACCCGGCACACCGGAGTGCATTCTGTATCGTCCTTGCTGTAGATATCCGCAAGTTCTGAAGCAACTGTATTTAATTTTTAGAAGAAAATAAAAGAAAATAAAGGAGGAAAAGGGGGGGGTCAGCCATAAAGTGGGGGCGTATCTCCTAGAGATGGTACGGGAGGGGGTGCAGACATTTTGATATTCTGAACTGAAGACAGCTAACTAGTCCTTGTAGGGTTTGGAATTCCTTAGGATTACGTGTTTATCTATACCAAAGTAATTTAAAGCAATTAAATTAACATAACTTTTTAAAAAAGCAGCTAAATGCAAAATTAAAAAAAGATATGAATTCAGAAATATTTAAAATAAATAAATAATGTTCTTTTTTGTCAAAATTGGAATTGAAAAAAAAGTCACATTTAAAGAAAAACCAGAATTAAAAAGAGAAACACAATAATATCTCACAAACTCTTACTCAGACAAACTTCTAATATTGTTGGTAAGCGAACCCATGCGCAGTTAAATATATAGATTTGGTTAAAATTACATTTACAGTCCCTTTAAGTGAAAGGCAGAGGTTCTTTTAACTTCCTTCCTTTAAAAACAATTAATATTTTCTTTAGCCATTGTCCAATATATTTAAAGGGAGTGACTGGTAAGGTATGGTAGTTAAACTGAGAATGTATAGTATTGGGGAGAAACTATTTAGGATTTATTTGTAACATATAAAACGTTTTAATAATGTATTATTACTGAGTTTGAGCGTAAAGTAAAAGTTCAAAATCATCCATTTGGGTGGTTACGTTTATGAATGGATTCTCTTAAATAAATACGACAAAAAATGTAAAAAAAATGGTACAATAAACTAATAAGAAGTTTAGGAACATATTTTAAAATCAAACAAAGGTTTAAATGGTATCGTTGTAAAGAAGACATGCCACTCTAATGGTCGCTTAAAATTATGCTTACAGAACCTTCAAAAGATAATCATTAAAAACAATTAATATTTTCTCCAGGTATTGTCTAATATGTTTATGATTAATGAAAAGCTACATGTCAATATCTTGTGTCCAGGTTTAGACGTATATAAAGGGACATCACACCAGGGAGCCATATTTAATCCTCATTACATCTCATTATATTTATCGTGCCCGTCAAAAATATAGGAAAAATGTGTCATTCCTTTCAGCTCGCGCCATTTTTCAATAATTTATCAAAACTGGGAAAAGGCGCGAACGGGACATTAACTAATAGCTTTACAGCCTGGTAGATAGATATAGATAGATGGATAGATACACATTTAAGAAAAATAGATAGATAGATAGATAGATAGATAGATAGATAGATAGATAGATAGATAGATACATAGATAGATAGATAGATAGATAGATAGATAGATAGATAAATAGATAAATAGATAGATAGATAAATAGATGGATAGATAGATAGATAGATAGATTAAGGTATATAAATCACAGTGTTCCTCCTGTGTATCTGATAAATGAGAAATCACATGATTACAGGGTTTGATTATTTTCTACACCAAACACCCTCATTACACTTACAGATTATTTACTGGGCTTTCTATCTATCTATCAAGTCATCTAGACTATTTTCTATCAATCTAATTATCTAAATTATTTTCTATTTATCTATTTAAGGAAATAATTTGCCACAAACTCAAATTTTCCTATTTACCAGTTACCTATTTATCTATCTATCTATCTAATTATTTATCTAGCTATCTATTTATCTATCTATCTATCTATCTAATTATTTATCTAGCTATCTATTTATCTATCTATATAGCTATCTATTTATCTATCTATCTATCTATCTATCTATCTATCTATCTATCTTTCTATCTATCTATCTATCTATCTATCTATCTATCTATCTATCTATCTATCTATCTATAGAGGGGGGTGAATTAGATATCGCTAAATTTTATTTTCATCACGTTTGTTCAAAGGGTTTCAGAAGAATAGATCTATATAAAATGTATGGATACATACATAGATAGTTAAATGTATTGATAGATACATAGATAGCTAGATGTATAGATTGATACATAGATAGCTAGAAAGATATATAGATACATAGATAGCTAGATGTATAGATAGATACATAGATAGCTAGAAAGATAGATAGATAAATAAATGTTAATTATGGTATGAGAGTTAGAACGAAGGTAACACATTTAAAGCAGTTCTTCAATTATTACTTTATAATTTTAACTGTTCAAAGTATATCCTGTCCTTCGTCCTACTTTTTACCCTGTCCTTTATTTGTCTTGTCCTACGTTTTTTCTATTCTTTGTTTGTCCTGTCTCACGTTTGTCCTGTCCTACGGTTGTCCTGTCCTACGGTTGTCTGTCCTACGGTTGTCCTGTTATTCGTTTGTAGCTGTCCATAATAAGTTTGTAGCTGTCCTACGTTTGTCCTGTTTTTCGTTAGTAGCTGACCTACGTTTGTTCTGTCGTACATTGTTTCTGAACGTCAGATTAAAATCTTAATATTCTAGTTTATAAGTTGAGCAATTTAAAAAATTTAATTTCTAGTGTTTCCCGAATAAATTTGTTTTTTTTCATACTTGTAATTAAAACTAGAGAAGCAACGATGTCACAAAGTTGTACTACCAATTTTACATAAAATATTAATCAAAACAAATGTTTATTTATAGTTTTAGATATCGTTGGAAAGGGCCATGTGTTAGTTATTTAGTTCTCTTTAATTTTACATTCCAATAAACTCCATTCATTTATATTTTCAATATATGCTATTCATTGGAAACATATGAGGGTTTTATCCAAGAAAAGAACCCTCATGTTTACAAATCTGATGGACTGCGTTTCCGGGGGTGGGGGGGGGGGGTCAAAATGAAACACTTTTTATAGCAGGCTGTTCGGATCTATGTGCTTTGTCGATCTAATGCAAAGGAGCTGAGTCTTTGCCACAAACCCTGTTTTTCTAATCCCTATATCTTAGGAACCCAATGCTGTAAACCTTAGATATTTAAAATATTGAATTTTGTTAGATAACATGACGTAAGTTTGAAAAATGAAAGATTTACACCATCAGGTTGCAAATATATAGGAATTATGAAATTTGAATTTGTGGCAAAGTTTCAGTTCCTTTGGCTTTCTCCTAGTTCTTGCGTGCAACTATTACTTCTATCTATTTTTCTATCCATCTCTCTATTATTTAGAGTATCTATCTATCTATCTTTTTATCTATCTAACTATGTCTATATATCTATCTATCTATCTAACTATGTCTATCTAAAAGATGTCTGTGGTCCCATCTCTTATCCTCCCTGTGGGTGCCGTCTATAGAACAAGAGAATAAATTTTTCCTGCCTCCCTATATATATTCAGATATTCGGGAGACTTTGCACTTTAAATGTCTACGATATTGGGAGGCAAAGATATGGTGATTAGAAAATCAGAGTTTGTGAAAATGACTCATTTCCTTTTTGGAGATCTTCAAAAACCTATACATTTGGGAGATCTCCAGAGGAACTGAGTTGTTGCCAGAAACTACCATTTAAAATCCCTATATCTTCGCAACCTGATTGTGTCAACCTTTCATATTTTAAACTTAAATAATTTTATGTAACAGAATTCTTGCAAAGATAAAGAGGTACAAAGTCAGAGCTTGGTGCAAAAACTCATTTACTGCTGTTAGTCCCTCTACTACAATAGGTTTGAGTTGATCTTCAATAACGAAAAAATGAGTTTACCAAAATCAGAAATATTTCTGTTGCTTGTGTTTGCTAAATTTAACATAAGTTAAAAAAAAAAAATTTTAAAAACCGTGCAAAAACATGCAAATTTACTTAGATAAAGGTGTGTAAAATTTATTTGCAGAGTTCATACAACTATTTTTTTGTCAAATGTTTCTAGCAGTTGTATATAATCCAAATGTTTATAAGGCGGCTAGCAATTGCATAGGATCCAAAAGCTTTAAGTGGGTCTAAACTAAAATTAAGTACCAAAAGTTATGCTTACAAGAACAGCTAGCAAATTTTTTATAATAATAAATATTAAAAAGTAAAAATCGCATAGGAGACGCTTCCCCCACCCCCCCCCCCCCCCCGTCTATGTTAGCAGAATAAGGTTAATTCGAGTTTTTAAAAAACGTCAAAATTGTGTCTTTTTGACTTGAAAATATTAGAAATATCCGAGATAAATTATTTAATTCATTTTGTTAAGGCACGATTTAAGTTACTTACCAGTAATATCAAAGCTTTGTCCTCCCCCCCCCTAAACCCTGGGGCTTAGACCTCCCCCCCTTAACCTTCCATTACGTTAGTTTGATTCGCTACACAAGAGGGGAGGGTTATTATGGAGTACGTGATTTTTCAACTATTTTAAGTGATTGATTTTTTTCTGTGAGAAATGAATTGAAATTTTGACTTTGTTAAATGAATGTAAATTTTTCAAACTGATCCGACATATTAGGAATCAGAAAATAGTTATAAAGATAGATAGATAGATAGATAGATAGATAGATAGATAGATAGATAGATAAATAGATAGATATACACATATATTGATATATCGATAGATAGATTTATAGATAGATAGGTAGATAGATAGATAAATAGATAGATAGACTGCTGAGACATTTGTGTCAAAAGTCTTGCTATTCCACAGTTTTATAGATCTCACTGTATCAATTTATTATTCTATCTATCTATTAATATATCTATGTATCCCTCTGTAAAGTCCGGTTAATTTCAAGTACCGAGCTGACTTTTAACCAGCTAGAGCAAGCAGTACAGTACATACAATTACACACTTTTAAAGACAAACCGGACAGTACGGCAAATAAATTTCCCCCTTCCTAGTGAAATTTATGTTATCTATCTATCTATCTATTTGTATAAATATCTATAAATATCTATCTATCTACCGATCTATCTTTCTATCTTTCTATATCTATCTACCTATCTATCAATCTATCTATCTATTTATCTATCTATCTATCTATGTATCTATCTATCTATCTATCTATCTATCTATCTATCTATCTATCTATTTATCTATCTATCTATCTATCTATCTATCTATCCATCCATCTATCTATCTATCTATCTTTCTATCTATTTATATATCTATCTATCTATCCAGCTTACTAAAAGGTTGTGTCAATAAAGGCAGTGTAAGAACTATACTTCTGATACATAGAGATGGAAACCCATACTTTACAGTCTTTACATAGGTGTATTTATCTATATATAGAATTATCTATCTATCTATCCATTTATTTAAATATCTATATATCTATTTATCTACTTGAATATCTATATATATCTATCCGACAATTTATCTTTTTTCTATATACAAGCTTATCAATATCTATTTTTTTTTTATCTATCTTTCTATCATCTATCCATCTATATTTATATCCATCTGTCTATATAGATATCTATATTTCTATTTTTATCTTATATATTTATCTCTCTTTACACTACATATTGATCTATTAATCTGTGATTTAATCAATCTCTGGATCTATCCGTCTATCTATTTATTTATCTATCATTCTATCTTTCTTTCCATATATTGTTCTATATATTTATCTCTCTTGCAATCTATCTATCTATCTATCTATCTATCTATCTATCTATCTATCTATCTATCTATCTATCTATCTATCTATCTATCTATCTATCTATCTATCACCTATCAACCCAGATCTATCTATTTATATTTTTTTTATCTATCTAACTGTCTATCTATCTATCAATCTATCTATCTATCTATCTATCTATCTATCTATCTATCTATCTATCTATCTATCTATCTATCTATCTATCTATCTATCTATCTATCTATGAGTTGATATGGTCACGTACTGTAACCATTTATACAAATAGTCAAGTAGGGAGGATTCAGGAATCAGGGGTGAAACAACAAACTTATTTTTCGGAAGGGTTTTGAGAAAGATAAGAATAATTTTTATGATAAAATTTAAGCTTTAAACACAAATAATTAATGACTAATCGTATTTATATCTATATTTATGAAGAATATTTTAAGAAAAAGAAAATATATCTATATATTTTTCTTTGCCCCTTCCTTGCAAATTGATTGGTTAGGATATATAAGTGGAAATATAAAGGAGCTCAGGAATATATTGGTTAGGATATATAAGTTGATATATAAAGGAGCTCAGGAATATATTTTTATATTTGCAAGATTTGTAAATAAATATATTCTGTTTAGAATTCTGGTTTTGTAGAAGAACAAAATTATTTATAATATACTATCATTTGTATTCACCATAGATAGATTGTTAGACAGATAGATTGATAGTTAGATAGAAATATAGTTCCATAGACAGATAGGTAGAGAAATAAATATATAGATAGATAGATAAATGAATAGATTGTTAGGTAGACAGCTAGTTAACAAAACATAAAGTTAGATAGATGGTTAAATAGACAGATATTTTATAGACAGACAGTTAGATAGACAGGTAGAGTTATAAAGACAGATATTTAGATAGATAGAAAGCTTGATAGATAGATAAACAGATGTATAGATAGATAGACAGTTAGATAGATAGCCTGATAGATAGGTAGACAGTTAGGTAAATAGACAGTTAGATAAATAGACAGATATATAGATAGACAGACAGATAGATAAGTTAGATAGTAAGATAATTAGATATAGAGATAATTATATAGAAAGACAGACAAATAGATAAATAGATGGAAAGTAGAGAGATAAATAAATAAATAGATAGATAAACAGTTGTATAAATCGATAGTTTGTATATAAACCTTAAATACACTAGTTGATATAGTAACTCCATACTGCTTACTAGGAGAGAGTAATCGTTCTCTGTTTTGATAAACAGGTTGAGGATTGTCTCTTTTAATTTGGGATCGATAGTTGGAAGCTTCCGATTGATATCGATAGCTAACAAGATCCCACCCACTGGTGGGGTTGATAGTTTAAATTTAATTGCAATTTGATCTATAATTCAACCATCATTAAACTTACGGAATTTTTAAATCTTAGGTTTTTTTCTGTTGTGATTTAAATATAAATTATTATAATTTTGCACAACACACTTATTTAAAATTAATATAAATTATTATAATTTTGCATATCACACTTAATTAAAATTAATATAAATTATTATAATTTTGCATATCACACTTAATTAAAATTAATATAAAATATTATAATTTTGTGCCGAATTTGTGCTAAAATATTCTCCTCTAATATTCCCCCAATGCCTAGTTCTGAGAATAGAAAGGGTGAATATTNCACACTTAATTTAAATTAATTTAAAATATTATAATTTTGCACAACACACTTAATTTAAATCAATATAAAATATTATAATTTGCATATCATACTTAGTCAAAATTCATATAAAATATTATAATTTTGCAGATCACAGTTAGTTCAAATATAAAATATTATAATTTTGCACAACACATTTAATTGAAATTAATATAAAATATTATAATTTTGTACAACACACTTAATTAAAATTAATATAAAATATTATAATTTTGTGCCGAATTTGTGCTAAAATATTCTCCTCTAATATTCCCCCAATGCCTAGTTCTGAGAATAGAAAGGGTGAATATTGATATTAAAACAGTAGGATGGGTGGGGAATTGTAGATAGATAGATAGATAGATAGATAGATAGATATAAAGATAGATGAATATTTTAATGAAAAGAAAATCTATATCAGATGTTCATATATGAAAACAGTAGGTAACACAATATATTTGAATGGATTAAGCGTATTACAACTCTAATAATTTCTAATCTTAGTAGCAAAACATTCAAGCAAGGTTCAACCTTCAGTGTAAATCTACAGAACTTGATCTCGATATTCACGACAACTTTTAAATTACCGAATAGTGGTGCTTGATAGTTTAATTTTGGTCGTCTCTTTTATGGATTCCGACCATAGATTAATAACAATACAGATAGAGCACTAGTTTTCGTCTTTCTAAGCTTTAACATTTTTTTGTTCACAATAACCCTGAGGCAGAAGAGGAAAGAGCTATGCGCATGCCGCATTGAATTACAAGACAGAGAGGGAGCCTGTTCGAACTCTTTTGGGCTTCTGCCTCAGGGTTATTGTGAACGAAAGATCCTTAAATCTTGAATAGACGACATCTAGTGTTCTATCTGTATTGCTATTAATCTATGGTTCCAACCCTAAGGATTTGAAAAAAAGATCAAAATTTAGACCTGCGACTGCCTGACCTGCACAAAATTAGACAGAAATCTCTTGTCATGAAGTCAAAGGCTCAATCAGCTTTTTGGAGGGGAAAATGAAAAAGGGTAGAAGAAACCATGGGGACAAAAATGCATTTTAAATTGCAGAAGTGATTTCTCCCCAAAAGTTGATACCTCAGGACACACCGTTAACTCAGTTTATCCGAAAGTTGATATTTTAAATATGATTGAAACGATCAGTGAGAACCAGAAATTTGTGGAATATTTATAGCAATTCCTAAGTGACTTACAAATTAAATAGTTTCTACTAGTAACTTCAGTAAAATCACATATTAAGTAAAGATGGGTTTGTTTATATTGCAGAAATGTTGTATCTTTTGAACTATTTAAAATTATAAATTAACAGTTACCTCCCTATTCCAAAGTGTTTAGGATTTCACTGAGGATCTATTTTAATAACAAAACATTGTAACCAATAATACAGCTTTGCTCGATTCACTTTAAGAAAGCACATAGGTCGTATACAATTAATTGATAAGGAAAATAAGTTAAACAATGTTTGGCTGTACTATTTCTATGGTACACTCTGTACTGCACTATAGAAATAGATAAAGTAAAAGACATAGCTAAAGTAGAAGATATAGATCTACTGAAATTATAGAAATAGATAAAGTAGAAGTTATACATCTACTGAAAGTATAGAAATAGCTAAAGTAGAAGATATAGGTCAACTGAAAGTACATATAGATAAATTAGAAGATCTACTGAAAGTAGAAATACAAAAAGTAGAAGATAAAGATCTACTGAAAGTACATATAGAAAAAGTAGAAGATACAGATCTACTGAAAGAATAAATACATAAAGTAGAAGATATAGATCTACTGAAAGTACAAATAGATAAAGTAGAAGATATAGATCTATTGAAAGTAGAAATAGATCAAGTACAAGATAAAGATCTACTGAATGTACAAATATATAAAGTAGAAGATATAGATCTACTGAAAGTATAAATAGATAAAGTCGAAGATAAAGATATACTGAAACTGTAGAAATAGATGAAGTAGAAGATATAGATCTACTGAAAGTATAGAAATAGCTAAAGTAGAAGATATAGATCTACTGAAAGTGTAGAAATAGATAAAGTAGAAGATATAGATCTTCTGAAAGTATAGAAATAGATAGAGTAGAAGATATAGATTTACTTAAAGTATAGAAATAGATAAAGTAGAAGATAAAGATCTACTGAAATTGTAGAAATAGATAAAGTAGAAGATAAAGATCTACTGAAAGTGTAGAAATATATAAAGTAGAAGATAAAGATCTATAGAAATAGATAAAGTAGAAGATAAAGATCTACTGAAAGTGTAGAAATATATAAAGTAGAAGATAAAGATCTACTGAAAGTGTAGAAATATATAAAGTAGAAGATAAAGATCTAGTGAAAGTGTAGAAAATAGATAAAATAGAAGATATATAGATCTGTTGAAAGTGTAGAAATAGATAAAATAGAAGCTATAGATCTACTGAAAGTGTAGAAATAGATTAAGTAGAAGATACAGATCTAGTGAAAGTATAGAAATAATAAAGTAGAAGATATAGAATTACTTAAAGTATAGAAATAGATAAAGTAGAAGATATAGATCTACTGAAAGTGTATAAATATATAAAGTAGAAGATATAGATCTACTACTGAAAGTATTATATGTATTAGGTGTAATACAATACAATGTAAATTTGACCATTTCAAATATTTAAGATGTAAGAGGGAAGGGTGAAGAGGAAGATGGAAAAAAATATATTATTTTTTTCATATAAAATTGCTTTTGTGAATTTTGATTTGATAAACGATTTAAAAAGAATTTTATTTTTCGTTTCTTTTTTTGTTGCTTCCTGATATAATCTGAGACAAAAGAGAATATTTGTAAAAAGAGAAAAATGTTGAGATACATATATTCCCCTGGGATAAATTTACATAAGCTTTCTTTTATTTTAACCCTATCACTGATGGGGGGAGGGGGGTGGTTTCCACCCCCATCTTTTGTTTTTGAATAATCAAAAAAACGGCTAACATTAGGACGCTAAAACTGCTCAACTTTTTTAACATTATAGTTGGGAAAAAATGTTGCACGTTTTTTATGCATAGGGTAGGATGGAGGATATTCAGACGGAGGATTGGTATTTTTTAAAAAATCAGAAAGGCTTAATAACTTCTTTGTCATTAACCTAAAAAGTTAATATTTTTCAAAAGTAAAAAAAATTATTTTTGAACAATTTTCCAACGTACTTATTGAATTATTGAATTAAAGTTAAAGGGTCTAATTTTTTCTTAATAAGCAGACATTAACAACTTGGACTCACACTCCCCTATCTCAACTCTACATTAACAACTTGGACTCACACTCCCCTATCTCAACTCTACATTAACAACTTGGACTCACACTCCCCTATCTCAACTCTACATTAACAACTTGGACTCACACTCCCCTATCTCAACTCTACATTAACAACTTGGACTCACACTCCCCTATCTCAACTTGGACTTACTCTCCCCTATCTCAACTTGGACTCACACTCCCCTATCTCAACTTGGACTCACACTCCCCTATCTCAACTTGGACTCACACTCCCCTATCTCAACTTGGACTCACACTCCCCTATCTCAACTTGGACTCACACTCCCCTATCTCAACTTGGACTCACACTCCCCTATCTCAACTTGGACTCACGCTCCCCTATCTCAACTTGGACTCACACTCCCCTATCTCAACTCTAAATACAAAAAAAAATCATATAGGGGGTGGAAAGACCCCCCTCCCCCCTCGCATAATTAGAAAAAAATATCCCAGCCGGAAAAGTGTTAACAAAAATCAACACATTTTAAAAAATTTTAAAAAAGGAAGTAATATTTTAAAGGTCTCTGCTTCATAAAATCACTTTTATAGAAAAATCGCAATTTTTAGGGATTTGCCATTCTCTGTTGTGTTCAATGCTCCGCAAAACTCTAAAACAGAGAGAGGGGGGTTGAATTTTGTAGATCCAGAAAAATAATTAAATTAGTATTTATTTAGGGTTAGGTTAGGTTATGACACTTTCTGGGCCGAGCACTGCAGCTAGGACATGCTAGGGTGCCGAGCGCTGCGGCCAAGGGTTAGGTTAAGTTATGACACTTTATGGGCCGAGCACTGCGGCTAGGACATGCTAGGGGGCCGAGCGCTGCGGCCACATGTCTTACATGACCCCACCAGCTGCCAGTCTCTACGCAGGCATTCCACAGATATTATTTTTCTGGATCTACAAAATTCAATCCCCCTCTCTCTGCCCCGGAACTCCACGGGAACCCCCGCACAACAGAAATTGACAAATGCCCAATTTTTATGATAGAAAAATAGGTGTAATAGGGAACTGTTGTGGATCAGGCATCCCTTTATATGTATGGTCGCATGAAATTTCGTCGATAATCCCTTTAAGAATAGGTTAAATAATATCTACTCTCAAAGCAACCCCACCCCAAAGACTTTCTATATAAAGATACGACATCGGAAAAATCTACGCAAATTCCACGCACTTTGTTTGGTCTAATAAAGAATGCTAAAAATGTCGTCTTCTCTAATGAATAAAGGCATTTTTTACTACTTGCTAGGAAGTTTCATTCCATTTAATGATTCATCCCTTAAATAAACGTATTTCACTACATTTGAAAACTTCATGAACGATTATTAGTAATTTTTCATACAAAAATGATGAACAACTTACAAGTTCAGATTTATTTCAATAAATGATTAAATAACTTTAAAATTATAATTTAATATTATCAGTTTGTGTTCTCTTTAAGCACAAAACATGAATTTATATTGCATCGTCTTTATATATAGAGTCTTTACCCCACCCTCTTTCCTTAAAAATACCAAATAGTTCAAGTAGGGATGGGCATCAGTTTTTGGTTTATGATTATCATTTGAATAAAGACTAACCACTTAACATGAAAAGTTAGATTTCTGATTTTTTTTAAATGTATTAAATCCTTTTCGGTGAATCGATTGGGGTGAAATAATTTTAGAGAATAAAGATGTTTTTGCACAAGCTTAAAGAGAATATATTTTTTTAAACAAAAGGAACCCAGACTCTTGATAAGCGCAGTAAAAAAATCTGTGAATTGTCAAAAAATAAAAGACGCACCTCCTTGGTTTCCAAGTGTATAAATGAGCCCACTTTGGTCAAGCCTGTAAATATTGATTTTAGAGACATTGTGCTTAAATTCCAGGCACTGCATGAATGCCAGGGGTGGAAAGAAAACGATTTTGAAAGGGAGGGAGGGGGGGAGATGGTTTGGGGTGATTAGGAGGAAAGGGGAAGGAGGAGGAAAGTTTTGTTAGTTAGAATCTGAAAACGGTAAATCTAAATTATAAAATGAGGGATGGAAGGGGGGAGGGGGGAAAGGGAATGGAACGAGTGTATAGGATGGGAGAGGGGGAAGGGAGGGATTGGAAAGAGAGTATAAGATAGGATGGATAGGAAAGGAGTATAGTAGGGGATGGATCCTGCTGGGTTAGAATCTCTTGGTCCCAATATTTTCAATCTACAATTGTTAAACTACACTTTACAACCACAGATCTATATAGTCTGTCTATCTATCAATCTATCTATCTATCTATTTATCTATCTATCTAACTATCTATCTATTTATCTATCTAAATATGTATCTATCTATCTATCTGTCCATGTATGTATCTGATATACCTGTATATCTGTATATCTGGACAGTGTATATTGTGTAGGATATTTATAGCTTGATATTACCTAAGATAGCTGATGCTACTCCTTCTCCTCCTTCTCCTCCTCCTTCTTTACAATGCACAAATCTAAAAAATAATCATATGAAGATCACTAAACTTTAGACCGACAAAATGTGTAACCTGATAATGCAAAATATTAATTTTTCAAAATTGACTAGTTTAATGTTTTAAATATATGTTTACCTGATAAATAGCATAAGATTTTTGAAGCAAAATATTCTTATTTATTTTCTTTGCTTCATGTTGATTGTATGAATTTTCTTTTCTCTATGTTGAGATTAAGTATTTTCTTTGCTTTATGTTGAGTGTAAGTATTTTCTTTGCTCCATGTTGATTGTAAGTATTTTCTTTGCTTTATGTTGAGTGTAAGTATTTTCTTTGCTCCATGTTGATTGTAAGTATTTTATTTGCTCTATGTTGATTGTAAGTATTTTATTTGCTCTATGTTGAGTGTAAGTATTTTCTTTGCTTTATGTTGAGTGTAAGTATTTTATTTGCTCCATGTTGAGTGTAAGTATTTTCTTTGCTCCATGTTGAGTGTAAGTATTTTCTTTGCTCCATGTTGATTGTAAGTATTTTATTTGCTCTATGTTGATTGTAAGTATTTTCTTTGCTCCATGTTGAGTGTAAGTATTTTATTTGCTCCATGTTGAGTGTAAGTATTTTCTTTGCTCCATGTTGAGTGTAAGTATTTCTTTGCTTTATGTTGAGTTTAAGTATTTTCTTTGCTCCATGTTGAGTTTAAGTATTTTCTTTGCTCCATGTTCAGTGTAAGTATTTTCTTTGCTCCATGTTGAGTGTAAGTATTTTCTTTGCTCCATGTTGAGTGTAAGTATTTCTTTGCTTTATGTTGAGTTGAAGTATTTTCTTTGCTCTATGTTGAGTGTAAGTATTTTCTTTGCTTTATGTTGAGTGTAAGTATTTTCTTTGCTCTATTTTGAGTTTAAGTATCCTCAGTCTTAACTAATTTCTTCTTCTATTTGTAATTTATTTTTAGTTTAAATGGATCAAGTTTTAATCTATTTCAGTTCTCAATTCTTTAGTCCCTATCTATATATTCCCTAGCTAACCTACTCCGCCCACATAGTCTATCTTTTATCTTAATATTTATCTATCTATCTATCTATCTATTTTTTATGTATTTTTATACTATCCTAATTCTATGTGTCTTTACATCTATTCATCTATTATCTCTCTTTTCAGCTGTTTGTTTATTTTATTTCTGAGTAAAATAAATGAATATTTTGGTTCACCCTGGCTTATATTGTATTTTCTAAATATTTCAAGACAACCTTTATTATTCTTTATAATCATAATATTTCAATGAGACACTTTGTATTCTATAAAACTTAAAGATTTTGAAACACCTTGGATTCCTTTCTGGATCTTGAATATTTGAACACACCCTACGTACCGATTGATTTCGTTTTTGTGAACGAACAACAATTTTGAGAACGAACAATATTTTTGAGAACGAACAAAATTCACGTAAACGATGGTATCGTTCTGATAAAGAACGAAAGATGAACGAACGCCTTGGATCGTCCAGAGAAATGAAAAAAACGATAACCTAACCTAGCCTAACCTAGCCTAACCTAGCCTAACAAATTAACAAAAACGAAGGATTTAAAATCTTTCCGATCTATATAAAATCTTTATAATAAAACAAGACATGGTATATATATTTAATCCTTATAGCCAGCCAAACGGCTGGACCGAATAGAGTGAAATTTTTTTTAACACTTTTTTCAAACTTTAAAAAAAAGGTTACTTTATTTTTTTTCCACGGGCAACACCAGGACCTTTAGCTTGTCGTTTATAAACGATTTCTTTCATTTTTTACTGAACGAACAAATGTTCTGAAATGTTAAAAAATGATAGAGTGATTACAGAACGATCGTGATTTGAAAAAACAAACGAAATAGATGGAAAATAAACGATAATTTCGAGAAAGTACAAAAGCAATTATCTTTGAACGATTGAAAATAAACTAATGAAACAGGTTGTTTCCTAACGTTAAATGAAAAAAAAATAATTTAACACGCCTATCTCTAACCATACGCCAGCCTAATACCTGTATTTTCTCTGTATCCTAAATCCTGCCCGTCAGGACATTTGGAGGAAAATGTACTCTAGATTCTGACGTGTGTATTTAGCTTAATCAACTACACTGATCATTTGGTGTTATTGGGTTGCAGTACGTGAAAATAAACTAAAATTTCGTGGAGGGGGGGGGGATGATTTTATTCATGGTATATTCGGGTTATAAAAAGAATTGTAACTTTTTCTTCACCTTAATCATACATTATAAAATGGTAAATGAAGACAACTTATCATAAATATACAGTACTCCCCATAATAAAATGGTAAACATTGACGACTTTTCAAAATATTCAGTGCTCCCCAAAATGATATGGAAAATGAAGACGACTTCTCATAAATAAATAGTGCTCCTCAAAATAATATGCTAAGCATTGACGACTTCTCTTAAATATTCAGTGCTCTCCAGAATAAAGTGGAAAAAAGACGACTTTTATTGTAAACAGTGCTTCCCAAAATTGAATGGTAAAGATTGACGGCTTTTGATAAACAATAAAATAAAATGATAAACAATAAAATAAATTAATAAACAATAAAATGGTGATGTGAGGACGACTTTTCATTAATATGCCATCTTTTTTTCAAGAAACACTGTATATTTACAAGCAGTCGTATATGCGTACCATATTATTTTGAGGAGCACTCTATATTTTTGAGAAGCCGTTTTCATTTTCCAAAATCACTGAATTTTTTTAAAAGTCTTCACTGCTTATTATTTTTTCCACGTACTGCACCTAATAACAACATGGATCAGTGTAGTTGATTACACACGTCAGAATCTAGCGTACATTTTCCTCCAAATGTCCTGACGGGAAAATCCTGTCGTATCCTGAATATTTTGAGACATCCTGCATTCTCAATGTTTTGGTATAACCTGTATTCTTCTATCTTAACCCCAGTATTATCCACCAGGGAAATCAGAACCAAAATTAATTTAAATTCATTGAAAGACGTTTCTGCTTCTAATAGAGCAGTACGGAGACTTAGATCAGTCTTAAACCCGACCACAAAATATCTCGAGCTTTATAGTTCGAAGCCTTACACCTATACTACTGAACTATACTAAACCTGACACCTATACTACTATACTAAACCTGACACCTATACTACTGAACTATACTAAACCTGACACCTATACTAACGAACTATACTAAACCTGACACCTATACTAACGAACTATACTAAACCTGACACCTATACTAGCGAACTATACTAAACCTGACACCTATACTACTGAACTATACTAAACCTGACACCTATACTACTGAACTATACTAAACCTGACACCCATACTACTGAACTATACTAAACCTGACACCTATACTACTGAACTATACTAAACCTGACACCTATAGTACTGAACTATACTAAACCTGACACTTATACTACTGAACTATACTAAACCTGACACCTATACTACTGAACTATACTAAACCTGACACCTATAGTACTGAACTATACTAAACCTGACACTTATACTACTGAACTAAACTAAACCTGACACCTATACTACCGAACTATACTAAACCTGCCACCTATACTACTGAACTATACTAAACCTGCTTGATTGATATAACATTCAAATTATGATTTTAGTAAAGTTTGTCCAAAAATATAATTAGACATTTTTTTGGGGGCCAAAATTATGCAGTGCAAAGGAATTCATCATTTTTTATACCAACCGGTTTCATAATTTTCAAATAGTTTTGTATAAATGTTAATAAATGTGCAGAAAATTCTAGTGTTTGAAAATTCTTTTTGAAAATTTTTGCGAAACATTTTTAAATTTAGTTTTATTTTTTAAAAGCAGGGCGAAGGAAGGAGCGTTCCAATCTGAAGCAAGGTTAAAATTCACAACATATGAATTATTTGATCTTTTTTAAAACATATTTTTGACAACCTTTTCCTTTGTTGGTGTTGATAAAGGTGTATTCTCGCATAGAAATAATAATAAATCAGACCTTAATCCTGAGTCGTTGATTAAANGGGTACTGAAAAGGGGTGGGGTGGTGCTGAGAAAAATACTGATCATGACTAAGGAAAATAGTTTAATTTTTCTCTTTGACGGAGGTATGGAGCACGGAAAACCAGTAGCTTTAAGCCATGTCATTCATGTACGTATATAGATATAGATATACGTTTATATTTGTTTGTATATATATATACAGGGTTACCAACAAAGGACCTCACTTCAGAGACGATTGTTCGAAATTTGTTCAGTCAGTTTTTTGTATTCTGGGTTCCTTGTAAGTTAACATTGGCGTATTCCTTTAGTAAATCATCCAAATACACAATTGAATGCAGAAACCATAAATCAAGCTTCAAATCGTCATAAATTTAGAGTTTTGGGTCGTCTTTACAGTCTCATCCTTTGTGGGTAGCCTAAACCCTGTATGTTGTGTATAGTATAAAGATATATGCTGATACCCGCATAAAAAAGAAGAAAACTTAAAAAAATTAACATCTTTTCAGATAAACCATGCAACAATGCCTTGAACATGGCACTGCTTTGGCTTGCGTTTTAAACGAAAACAGTATAAAAAGACAACTCCGTAGGTTTAAAGCTTGTTGAATTATAGACCAATACTTGATTGAATTAAAATAGAAGGAACCGAATGCGTCTCGTCCTAGTTAGTTCGGGGTGATTCCTGGAAAGTATGAAAATGTCCTCTTCACTATTAAAAATCCTCAAAAAAGGAATGCATGTTTTCAGAAGTAACTCTTGGATCATGAAAAATGAAAATAAATTTTAGGCATTTTTGAACATATTGGTGAACCAATTGATTTTGAATAGTCTGAATCAAGGAGCCAAGAATGATCGCGAATTTTAAAATATTTGGAATGCTCTTTATCTTTGTGTATATAGGGAAAGATCTTATTTGATTGGTACAAGGGAATAGAATTAGTGAAAGAAATGAGTGGAATTTATATTTGTCAATTTCAGGAATATATAGTTATATAGATATCTAGTTAGAGATGGGGATAGATGGATAGAAGATAGGAATAGATAGATAGATACTGGGTATAGGGAGATGGATAGAATTAATATCCTCATTTGGATCCGTCGCAACCATCATTAGAACCAGCAGAGATAGATAGATACATGGATATATAGATAGATACATGGATATATTGATAGTTAGATAGTTGGATAGATAGTTAGATAGTTGGATAGATAGTTAGATAGTTGGATAGATAGTTAGATAGATGTATAGATAGATATATAGATGTATAGATAGATATATAAATAACTAGATAGATAGATAGAAATATAAATAGATAGATAGATATATTAGATGGATAGATGAATAAATAGATAGATACAATACAGAAAGCTAGATAGATTAGATAGATAAATAAATAAATAGATAGATACAATATAGTAAGCTAGATAGATTAGATAGATAAATGAATAAATAGATAGATACAATATAGAAAGATAGATAGTTTAGATAGATAAATGAATAAATAGATATATACAATATAGAAAGATAGATAGATTAAATAGATAAATGAATAAATAGATAGATACAATATAGAAAGATAGATAGATTAGATAGATAAATGAATAAATAGATAGCTATACAATATAGAAAGATAGATAGATTAGATAGATAAATGAATAANTTTTCTTCTATCCCAATAATATTTTCTTCTCTCCTAATAACATTTTCTTCTATCCCAATAATATTTTCTTCTCTCCTAATAACATTTTCTTCTATCCCAATAATATTTTCTTCTCTCCTAATAACATTTTCTTCTATCCCAATAATATTTTCTTCTCTCCTAATAACATTTTCTTCTATCCCAATAATATTTTCTTCTCTCCTAATAACATTTTCTTCTATCCCAATAATATTTTCTTCTCTCCTAATAACATTTTCTTCTATCCCAATAATATTTTCTTCTCTCCTAATAACATTTTCTTCTATCCCAATAATATTTTCTTCTCTCCTAATAACATTTTCTTCTATCCCAATAATATTTTCTTCTCTCCTAATAACATTTTCTTCTATCCCAATAATATTTTCTTCTCTCCTAATAACATTTTCTTCTATCCCAATAATATTTTCTTCTCTCCTAATAACATTTTCTTCTATCCCAATAATATTTTCTTCTCTCCTAATAACATTTTCTTCTATCCCAATAATATTTTCTTCTCTCCTAATAACATTTTCTTCTATCCCAATAATATTTTCTTCTCTCCTAATAACATTTTCTTCTATCCCAATAATATTTTCTTCTCTCCTAATAACATTTCCTTCTTTCCAAATAACATTTCCTTCTCTCCTAATAACATTTCCTTCTATTCCAAAAACATTTTCTTCTAACCCAATAAGATATTGTTTCTATCCCAACTCATGTTCTTCTATCCAACCCATGTTCTTCTATCTAACCCATGTTCTATACTCAACTCATGTTCTTCTATCCAACCCATGTTCTTCTATCCCAACCCATGTTCTTCTATCTAACCCATGTTTTTTTGTCACAACCCATTTTCTTCTTTCCGAACCTCTGCTCTTCTTTCCCAACCCATGTTCTTCTATCCCAACCCATGTTATACTTTCCAAATCCATATAATTCTATCTCAAGCCATGTTTTTCAGTCCCAACCCTTCCATTTGTTGTCTGATCCCAACCCTATATCTGCTAGTATTCCCCTTCTCTTGTATCTTTTTATCGAAAGGATGAAATTAGAACAAAGTTTTAAATTTAGGATTCTATTGTCTTTCTGGTCTATCTATCTATCTTTACAATTCTGCTGATGTATCTATCTTTCTATCCATCTATCTATCTTTCTTTTTGTTCATTTTTATTCATTTCCTCTTTATGGTCTAGTTGTGAATTTGTAAACTATAGAAATATTACTTTATTTTGAAAAATGTCACAAAATTATAGTCTTTTCCCCTTTTCTTTCTTTTATTGAATATTATGAATAATCCCCCATATTTTCAAGGGTAAATAATTTCTTTTTCAATTGTTAAATTTAAATCACACTTTTTTCAAGAAATTTCAAAATAATAAAAATAAGATTTTGTGAAGATGGAACCCCTGAAATGTTAATTAAAAAGGGTGAAGATGGAAGGAAGAAGGAGGGGAGAAAACATCAAACATTTATAGAATTTTCCTAGATGAAGTTTTATGTTTATTTAATGACACGAAGCGAATCCATAGTTCCTTCAGGGGATGTTAGGGTTTAGGTTTAAAACCTAGAGAATACATGTACATGCTGTTTTTGAAGATTTAGGTTTTTTTTGAGGTTTTAAAATCCTCAAATTGAAATTAAAAATCCGCGAAATATGGTTTATTTTCTACTGTTTTATAGGAAGTGCTGTTCATTAGGTTGGTTCGGTTTTTGCCTTTATTTTCTTTCCTGGTCAAAATTTTGGCGTAATGAAATAATTGCAGATGTTTTGAAACATTTATTTCAGACATTTTCTTATTTTGCACTATGCCAAATGCCAAATGGCAGAAAATATAGAAAAAAATTAACCAAAAACTATCTTTTTCAGCTTAAACATATTGCAAGGTTTAATTAAAGCAAACTTTAAAAGAATAACGTTTTAAAATGTTGTAAAATTTATTAAAAGTTTTTAAAAAGCGAACCAAAACGATTAGCTATTTATGGGTCCTAGTGTAGTAATCGGTACAAGCATGATTGATATAAAAGGCTTGAACCAGCCTTCAAAGCATAATATAGATTAAAGGGACTGTTAGCTAACTTTGAGTGATAGATATTGTCGTTTTTTAATGGTTTAAAGTGTTAAATTTTGATAATCCTATACGTTTACTCTGCAGTAGAAAAGCGTCTTTTGTAGCGAAATCACAATTTAAAATAATAAGTTTTTATAATTTTCAAAATTGATTTATAGCTGATCAGCTTTTAGTGGTCATTTAAAATAACACTTACAGTCTCTTTCAGGCAGAGTAGTGTATGTTGAATTTAAGGGTTTAATCTGTGGGAGTTTCGGTTAGGATCTGATGAATTCAAGAATACTTGAAATATTTATTGATTTACTACGGGGAGGATTTGTTTTTATTAACAGAGAAATTTTTTTTGATGTTTTTTTTTACAGGTGAATAGCCCCTGAATTGTGACTCTCAGAACTGAAAGGGTTTTCTTGTCAATCATATTGTAACGACCAACATTCCAAACCAATTATCAAATTCGAGAAATATATTGGGGAACACAAAAAACTTACAGAAAAAGTTTAAATTTTAAATTATGATTTTTTTTATAAGTTCATAACAATTTATAATTTCAATTATTGTATAACAATTTTTTTTAAAAAGTCTGTCCGTGTATTTCTTTGTTAAGGTCTGTCCGATTGTAACTTATAAACCCCTGGAATGATTTTTTAAAATTGCGAACTCGATAAAACCAGAAAAACGGAGTCCGAATTTAATGATTTTGAGCCGCGTCTCAAATCCGCCATAAACCGGTTTCAACTGAACGCTGGCTTAAATCTTGAAATGTTGAATACATTTTTTAGTGAAACAAACCATATTTAAGCCGTGGCTCAAATTCTTTAAAGTTTTAATAACAAACCATTTATTAAGCTGTCATGAAATCAATTGATCAAGCAGTCAAACAATCAATTGATCACAAAGTCAAGAAATCTATTGATCAAGAGCTAAGCAATCAATTGATCAAGCAGTCAAACAATCAATTGATCAAGCAGTCAAAGAATCAATTGATCAAGCAACCAAGCCATCAATTCATCAAAAAGTCAAACAATCAATTGATAAAGCAGTCAATCAACCAATTGATCAGGCAGTCAAATAATCAATTAATCAAACAGTCAAGCTATCAATTTATCAAGCAGTCAAGAAATCGATTGATCAAGAAGTCAAGAAATCAATTGATCAAGCATTCAAAAAAGCAATTGATCTAGCTGTCAAAAAAGCAATTGATCTAGCTGTCAAGCTATTAATTTATCAACAGTCAAGCTGTCAATTGATCAATTAATCAATCAATCAATAGATCAAGCAGTCATGAAATCAACTGATTAAAAATTCAACTAATCAATTAATCAATCAATCAATCAATATTTTAATCCTTACCAAATGAATTAACTTTAGTATAATTATGAAGCAGGTTTTTTATGAATAAAAAGTAATTTACAGAAAAAACAGTTAATTAAGTGCTTGATTTAAATTATTAGTAATAGCTTTACTTATTCTCAATTTCGTTGTTCTATGGATTTTTGTTTTTAATGGTTTTTACATCCAGCTAGTTTTTAAGAAATATAAATATTCATGATTCATGCAACAAATGATTAATAATTATCCAAGGTTGTAACTATTGTTTTATATTTCTATTAAATAATAGATTTAAAGATAAACCACTTTAGCTAGATTTATTTATGCATGATTGCACAATCCTTTTTAATATTTTATATCAATTTGTCTAATGCTTACTTTTCTTTTTCTAAGTAATTCATCTTATATTTTCCAGCTCAACATCCCCCCCTCCTTCTCACTTTGGTATCTTATACTCTAGCTTGTCTAGCTTGTACTAGAAGACTGATTGGGGAGAGGAAACCTTTTAGGAAATATTGCAGATATTTCATAAAACAACCCCTATAATCCCCATCCTCATCCATCCTTATCCATCCTCATCCATCCGCATTCATCCACATTCATCTTCATCGATCCTACTCATCCATCCAACTCATTCATCCTACTCATCCATCCAACTCATTCATCCTACTCATCCATACTTCCAACCCATAAATCCTCATCCATCCTCATCTTTCCTTATTATCATCCATCCTACTGTACATTATATAGTGTAAAGTGTACAGTGTACACTGTACAGTGTAAAGCTTACAGTGTACATTATACAGTGTAAAGTATACAGTGTAAAGTATACAATATAAAGTGTACAGTGTACAGTGTATAGTGTAAAGTGTACAGTGTACAGTATACATTTTAAAGTTTCCAGTGTAAAGTATACAGAGTAAAGTGTAGAGTGCACAGTATACAATGTAAAGTGTACAGTCCACAGTATACAATGTAAAGTGTACAGTGTACAGTATACAATATAAAATGTACAGTGTACAGTATAAAATTTAAAGTACAGTGTAAAGTAATAGAGCACAGTATTTAATATAAAGTGTACTTTGCACAGTATACAATATAAAGTGTACAATGTAAAGTATACATTGTAAAGTGTACAGTGTAAAGTATACAGTGTAAAGTGTACAGTGTACAGTATACATTTTTAAGTGCACAGTGTACAGTATACAGTGTAAAGTGTACAGTGTACAGTATACAGTATACAGTGTACAGTATAAATTTTAAAGTGTACAGTGTAAAGTATACAGTGTAAAGTGTACAGTGTACAGTATACATCATTGTACACTGTCCAAAGTACAGTGTACAGTGTATGCTATCAATAATCTAAGGTTGTGAGACGGTATCGCTGATTATTATTATCAGTGTAAACAAGAAACTATCCCAATCTACTCTTCTGCCAGATTATAAGATGGAACGATGCCGAGCCCTCCTCATTCCCTTTCTCTCACATAAAATCCCTTTCATTTTCCCTTTATCTTTCCAGCCCCCCCCCCCCCGTCATAGATTCTTTTTCCCTTTCTCTCTCTTACAATCCCTTTCATTTTCACTCTATCTTTCCTGTCCCCCCTGTCATAGATCCTTTACACTTTCTCTCTCTTACAATCCCTTTCATTTTCCCTATATCTTTCCTGTCTCCCCTCCCTGTCATAGATCCTTTTCCCTTTCTCTCTCTTACAATACCTTTCATTTTCCCTTTATCTTTCCTGTCCCCCTGTCATAGATCCTTTTCCCTTTCTCTCTCTTACAATCCCTTTCATTTTCCCTCTATCTTTCCTGTCTCCCCCCTGTCATAGATCCTTTTCCCTTTCTCTCTCTTACAACCCCTGTCATAGACCCTTTTCTTTCTCTTTCCTATGCCACTTAGCCTGGTTAATAATTTTCTCTTTCCCTTTCTTATATTTATACAGTGATAGTCTAAATAAGCCGGACTATTGTAAATTGATTGATTCTTCATTGTCGCCTTTGATCTTAGAAATAGTTCGCGGTATTCAACATATAGCAATATACTTCAATGAAACAATTATCACCGATTCCTGCAATTTCCAAAATGTAGTCTGCCATTTTAGTGCTTTTTTGCAATTGCCAGAAAGAAAGATTTCGATCAAAATGAGACATTTTCAGGGTTTTATTTAACTAATTTAAATTTTAAAAAATTATTATATGACAGACCACATTTTGGAAAAGACAGGATTAGGGCTATTCTGTGATAATTGTTTCCTAATTGTTTCCTAAAATGAGGTTACCAATCTTGAATGCCGCAAACTATTTTTAAGGTCAAAGACGACTTTTAAGTTTCAATCAATTAACCCTATCCCCGCTGGGGTACTTGAAAACCAGGATACGCTGGGGGGGGGTCAATTTGACCCCCTCCTCTAAATCCCATGTTTTATGTCCAAATATGACAAATGATACATCATTAGAAAGCTCTTGTGCTCTACTTTTAGAATCTGCAAAAAAATTTGCAAATTTGCGAAAATTGAATTTTTTATCGCAAAATCCAGTTTTATAGTAAAAATGTTTGCAAAAAAAATTTAACCAAAAAATGACAAATTATACATTTTTGAAAAGCCCTTGACCATGTCATTTCAAATATGCAAAAATTTTTGCAAAATTTTAAATAACCTGATTTTTAATCAAGAAAAACTAAAAATGTGCAAATTTCCTTTGACAGGTTGTTTGCAAAAAATTTGAAATTTTTTTTTTCGCAAAACTTGTTCAATCCGTTTCCTTATGTCATAGGCTTTCCAAAAAGCTAAATTTTATCAAAATCTGACAAGTGAAAGTGGGTCAAAACAAAGATTTAGTTTGCTACAGGCAAAAGCAGTCATTCAGGCAGTGTGCCTGAGGACTCAGGCAGTTAGTATTAAAGCCCGGTTTTAGGCCTAAAGGGAGGGCTTTGGGTATGTGAGAAAAGTCAGAAAATTTTAACAGCCTCAGACCAATACTTTTTGAGTTATGTAAAAAAAACTACAGGGGGGGGTCAAATTGACCCCCCCCCCCCGGGAATAGGGTTAATATTATTCCGGGTTATCTGGACTATCACTGTAGGCATACTTATGAAAAGAAACATAACTGTAGAAAGAGATGGTACTATAGAAAAAGATACAGAAAGAGATACAATAATGAAATATCGAGTTATAGTAATAGAAAGAAATATCATGGAGAAATAAACTTACAGCAGTTCGCAACTTTTAGTGACATAAAAATTGTTACCTGGGAAAGGTTTATATTTTTTGACATGAACTACTCTGAATATGCTCAAAATGTGTTCAGGGTTTATTAACATCAACATTTTATTTTAAACTGGGTCTGCTTTCCGTTTTTTAATACTACCTTTTCATCATTATCTTCAAAAATAAAAGAAAGAGAAATTTTGCAGGAATTATCTTCCTCTGGTAAATGTACATATTTGCCCGGGGATATTTCTTCTCGAATCTGTTTAAACTCCTTCAATTGATTTCAGGGGATTAAACTCTAATAAAATTTTAACGGGTTTTACTTCAAATACAGAGAGACGAGGATTTAATGATTTAACGGGGGATCCACTGCCACTTGACACATGGTATTTTAAACCTTTTTTTTTCAAGAAAATATGTAAATTCCTCAAAAAGAAATAAAAGCATTTGAATAAATTCCGTTAAAGGGACAATGCCCGATTCACAACGACACCCTTAAAACCTTTATCTGGTCGGTTTTTAACTTTAATTCTGATAACTCCTCTTTGTTTTCCTGAACTAGAATTACGCAAATCACTTTTGTAAAGGAACCACAATCAAATAATTTTTTAAATTATGAAAATTCATGTCTAATTCATTCAGACAATGCTTTTAAGGGTATCATTGTGAATCACTCATAGCTATCTTTGTTTGGAGGGTCGCTTGAAAATGCGCTTAGTAGTCCTTATAGTTAGAGATTTTCGTACTTTTGGGAATGTGAAATAAAAACGACATGACTTACGAGCTAATAAAGTTATAATTCTGTACTTCCTAATTCATTTGTTCTTTTTCCTTATCTCTTAATTAAAATGCCCTTGCCAAAAAGTTAAACCAAACATTGGATTTTGCTTGCAACTCTTGTCTTATTTGACAGTGCTAGAGTTATTTGATTTTTTTACATAATGTATAATACATTCATAGTATGTAGACTGTTTAAAATATTAACCCCCCCCCCCCATTACTTGTTCTCGATTTAACATCCAAATTAGTTAAACATAATCCAAAAAATTATAATTATTTTTATCAATTATAACTGTATGACTAATTATTTCTATATTATTATCATTAATTAGTAAATAATAAGTTATGGATACTTGTAAAGGGGGTAATTTAGTATTGAATACATGTTCGCTATACAAAGTTTGATAAATTGTTATAATATAATATGTGTAGAAATTACAGGTATATATTGATAGATAACTATTAGATATGTCAGAAATAGATAGATAGATAGATAAATAGATAGATAGATAAATAAACAATAAATAATGTACTTTCTCTAAAGGTGAATACTGCTTATACAGGGGGACCTAAAAATAATGATACATAAAATGTAACCCTTTGTTTAAAGATTTATTCAGATTTAAAATAAACATAATTACTCAAATTTTTCAATTTGAAAACACAACTAGGTTTCATTTTATCATTTAAAATGTCAAAACTTGTGTACACCGGTTTTGCAATCTTGCGGATTTTCCGTAAAATGATTTAAATTTTATATCTACTACGAATTATTAGGATTATTACCTTACAGTGATTAAAATTAATACGCCAAAAAAGTTCCGTATTCTAACAAAACGTTTGCATTTTTGATTTTGATTCGTAAGTCTAGTAGATATACATTACCTATATTGTGAATAGAACTACTAGTTAAATTACATAGTTTCTTAATAAAGACCATCTGCTACTGCCTAAAATATAGTGTCCGCACCCAATATTAAACCCGACCAAACATGCAACCGATGTCCATCTACTTACACTTTACAGAGAGAGACCGACTAGGGGCTGAATTTAAAGAATTTGAGCGGCGTCTAAAATTTGAAACATGGTTGGTTTCTTTTGAAATTGTATGAAGTGTTTCGAGATTTGAACCGGTGCTCAATTGGAACCGGTTTACGGCGGTTCAGCGATCACTCCTGTATGCTGAGATCAATAGCGCCTGATCTAATCAGGGTTCAGTCATGTGTCTGTTGTCTATTCTGAACCAATAGAAATAGTATGGCTGCAACATCTATCTTTATATCTATCTCATTATCCAATTAGCGCAATGGGCCCTATCAGTAAATGGAAATATTTACTTCTACTGAAACTATAGTGCGACGCAGTTTAAATTTACGCTTTTACTTTGAAATAATACAACGTAAAAACATCTCAATTGCTATAATTTTTATCCTAAAATTATAATCTATATTACTGCACTCTTGGTTCAAATATGTTGCCTGGCCAGTTTCTCCCTTTAACAAATATTGTATCTTACACCAATCCAATCGTTGCATGTTCCGATCTGAAATTATAATAAAAATTAATCTCATTTTACTACAGTGGTCGGAGTATTTATCAATACAATAAAGACGACTTTCTACTTCAATTTAGATTTGAATACCAAGCTTTTAAACATAGTGGATACGTATAAACTTGGAGACTAAGAGAAGCTGATAATTAATAGCTTATCTTTGTTAACTTGTAATCATGTAATTTAAATTTTTTTAGTTTGAAATCAAAATATAAACAAAAAAGTCGTCTTCGTTGTATTGATATAAAAACGATGCACCAAGCCTTTGAAATGTCAACCGAAACGTTTGCTAAAAAACATAAATTTACTGAAAGAAAATTTCTGGTTTCAATTTTATATATTTTCCATTTCTGTTGGTAAAATTGAGAATTGTATATATTTATGTATATATATATATATTTGTGTTTATTGTATGTATAAATACAAGTATAAGCAGGAAATTAAATGCCTGGATGTTGAAACCCTGTCCCTGCACTCAGAAAATTAAAAAGTAAACCATCAAGCTATAAAGTGACAAAGCAATACAAATTCACTTTAAACAAAAAGAATAGATAAGTATAGCGTGGAATTAAATCTTAAAGAATAGATACGTAAGAGTGGAATTAAGTTTTAAAAGAATAGATAATTATAGAGTGGAATTAATTCTAAAAATAATAGATAAGCATAGAGTGGAATTAAGTTTAAAAAGAATAAATAAGTATAGTGTGGAATTAAGTCTAAAAAGAATAGATAAGTATAGAGTGGAATTTAGTCTAAAAATAATAGATAAGTATAGAGTGGAATTAAGTTTAAAAAGAATAAATAAGTATAGAGTGGAATTAAGTCTAAAAAGAATAGATTAATATTGTTATGAATTTTCTTAAAAGAAACAATAATTCTTTCTCTGCAGTGTCGATCTTCCTGTTATGGATGTAAAACATTGTTTGAAATAGCGAACGTTTTTTTTGATAATTTCGAAAAAAATTACATGTTTTTTTCAAAAAATTTTCAGAAAGTTTGATTTTACGAAGGGTTTCTTTTATTTCTAAATTTTATTATAAAAAAGGGCGGGCCTCGGTGAAACTGTAATCAGGTTTTATACCTGGAAAAGTCTAGGGTGGTCCTCAGTAAACTCCCTGTATTAATGTCATTTTTATGTATATTCTTATTTTTTACGGCACTGGTTTCCCCCCTGTAGCAGTGTATAGGCCCAGTCTACAATATGCTACCTTTTCCCTTGTACCAATTCTACATAAACCGTAGTAGATGTTAATTATTCATGAACTACAGTGAGACTCATTAAACTTGGGAATATGAAGACGACTGTGAACATGAAACACATCAAATATTATCTTAATATCTATAGAAATAAAGATGTAATCTCTTTTTGGGTGTCAGGGTGTTTGTTTGTTTGTTTGTTTGTCCGATCATAACTCGGGTACCCCTGGACCGATTTACCTCAAATTTTAATTGGGAAACTCAGCAGAGCAACGGAAATGTTCTTAGCTTGGTTTTGACATTTTAGTAAAAAAAAAAATATTTAAAATTGCAATTTACGAACAAGCGCGGGTAAACTGCGGAAGTAACTATGAGTACCCTGGGCAACGCTGGGTTCTCAAACTAGTAATACCATAAAATGCAAATTCACGAATAGGCACTTGTTCCCTTCAAATTAAAAGATTCCAATTTGGAAATAAGACAAGCACTTTAGTATGCCGAGTCCATTAGCGCCTGATCCAATCAGGGTTCAGCAATGAATTTGGTGTCTATTCTGAACCAATAGAAATTTCATGGCGGTAACGTCTATCTTTCTATCTAGCTCATTATCCAATTAGAGATAGATTCTTGAATCTGCGCTATCAGTAAATGGAAATATTTACTACTTCTGAAACTATAGATGTAGATGTAGATGTAGATTAGATGTAGATTAGCGCTTGCCTATTCAAAAGTATCAACCTCTCAACTAACAACTGTATTTTTGGCGGACTTTCAATGTTTGCTGAATAATACATCCGCACGTGTAAAAGTCGCAAAATCTTCAATTTTGCAACATTGCCAATTTTTAAACATTGTGTATCCCAGATTAGATTTGCAAGCCTAGAAATGAGTTTTCCAAACATGGTCCCACATTCAATTTAAATCAGTGCCGTGTGGTTTAGCAAGTTTAGTTATGGTGGATAAATTTTCTAAACTGGGTCTGATAAAACTAAACTGGGTCTGATAAAACTAAACTGGGTCTGATAAAACTAAACTGGGTCTGATAAAACTAAACTGGGTCTGAAAACTTAGTTAGATCTGATAAAACTAAACTAGATCTGATAAAACTAAACTGGGTCTGATAAAACTAAACTGGGTCTGATAAAACTAAACTGGGTCTGATAAAACTAAACTGGGTCTGATAAAACTAAACTGGGTCTGATAAAACTTAGTTAGATCTGATAAAACTAAACTAGATCTGATAAAACTAAACTGGGTCTGATAAAACTAAACTAGATCTGATAAAACTAAATTTGGTATGTTAAAACTAAACTGGGTCTGATAAAACTAAACTAGATCTGATAAACAAAATTTGGTCTGTTAAAACTAAACTAGGTCTGATAAAACTAAACTGGGTCTGATAAAATTAAGCTGAGTCTGTAAAAACTAAACTAGGTCTGATAAAACTAAATTTGGTATGTTGAAAATAAACTAGGTCTGATAAAACTAAACTAGGTCTGATAAAACTAAATTTGGTCTGTTGAAACTGAAGTAGGTCTAATAAAATAAACTGGGTCTGTTAAAACTAAACTAGGTCTGATAAAACTAAATTTGGTATGCTGAAACTAAACTAGGTCTGATAAATTTAAACTGGGTCTGATAAAACTAAACTGGGTCTGATAAAACTAAACTAGGTCTGATAAAACTAAATTTGGTCTCTTAAAAATAAACTAGGTCTGATAAATCTAAACTGGGTCTGATAAAACTAAACTGGGTCTGACAAAACTAAACTGGGTCTGATAAATTTAAGCTGAGTCTGTCAAAACGAAACTAGGTCTGATGCAACTAAACTTGGACTGTTTAAACTAAACTAGGTCGGCTAAATCTAAACTGGGTCGGGTAGAATTTAAATGGGTCAGCCTAAATTAAAATGAATCTACTAAAACTAAACTGTATCTACTAAAACTAAACTGTATCTACTAAAACTAAACTGTATCTACTAAACCTAGACTGTTTCTACTGTAACTAAACTGTATCAACTAAAACTAAACTGAACCTACTAAAACTAACCTGAATCTACTAAAACTAAACTGAATCTACTAAAACTAAACTGAATCTACTAAAACTAAACTGAATCTACTAAAACTAAACTGAATCTACTAAAACTAAACTGAATCTACTAAAACTAAACTGAATCTACTAAAACTAAACTAAATCTACTAAAAAAACTGCATCTACTAAAACTATACTGTATCTACTAAACCTAGACTGTTTCTACTGGAATTAGACTGTTTCTACTGGAACTAAACTGTATCTACTACACCTAAACCTATGCAGGTATAAATGAAGCCCGAAGACAGAAATGAAAATGATTAATTGATTGACTATATATTGCACCCCAGATGGTCATCATTGTTTTTTGTTTAATTAAAACCCCCCCCCCTCTTTTTCTCTCCCAACCTTTGTAATAAAAAATTGAGAGCCCTCAAAAATTGTATTTGAGGAAATGTGTTGGCAGAAAGTCATTAATCAATTTTTGTTAATTATTTTATAGTCGAGCAAAAACTCTCAAGATTGAAAGTCAATACAAGCTTTTTCATTAACACTCAAGGGAATAAAATGACTTTTTAATAGTTTTTTACTTTTTATAATTTTTTTCTCAAATAAACTTTTTTATAACTGTTTACTCCATCGTAATTATTCGTACACAACTTATCTTACGCTGATTCATTTTTAATTCAACCCTTCTTAGTTTTCACTGATTCAGTCCTTCATTTTTTTCCACTGATTACAAAATCGTTGTTTGGGGTGTTCAAAAACTTTAATTTTCCTTAAAAAATAATCCTTTTTGGCCAAAAATTTATTTGCCCTATATTGGTCGGGGGGAGGGGGGGGGGGTCCCCCCAAAAAATATATTTAAAACGGCTGACGTTAGAACGCTAAAACTTGTTTACTTTTTCAACTGAAAAGTGGTGAACGAATTTTGCAAGCAATTTTTTTAATGTTTAGGGAAGGCTGGAGGACAGTCGAATGGCAGGGGGACGGTGTTTTGAACAAAAATATCAAAAACTTACCAACATTTTTTCGCAAATAAAAAAAATAAGCCTAAGAACTTGCTTAAACATATAGAATTTTGATTTTTGAAAGTCAGCACTCCACATTTATATATGTATATAAAAATATGCAGATTTTCTTAACCCTATATCTTTGCAATCCGATTTTATAGACCTTTAATAATTCAAATGGTCTCAGGTCGAAATATAAAATGTTAACACCATTGGTTGCAAATATATAAGGATTTGAGTTTGTTTCAGGAGCTCAGTTCCTCCGGGAAGTTTAATTCTGCTCAAATTGTTTTCATAATGATACTTTCTCTTATAAAATTCATATCCTATCAATTATTTGTATATCAGTTATAATATATATATATATATTAATATATGTGTGTATATATATATATATATAGAATGAATCTAATCAGCTTAAAGTATAAATCAAGCTAAAACTCGTTAATCATCATTATTTGATCTCAACCCCTCAAGCTTTAATAATACTTTCCAATAGTCGAACATAACATTATTCAACTTTAAAGAAGGTCAATTTACAAAAAAAGCTTAAATATATATTTTTTTTAATATTGTTGGAAATTTTGGAAGAAAACGGCCGCCGTCGTTTAATTTTTCTGTTTAATTACTTATTGGTTGTTTCGTATAAATGTATCCGGTCTTTCAGATATATGGATATATGGATAGATAGATAGATAATAGGCCAAACTAAGGATAGATAGATAGTAGTTAATGACCGTATTCTTTGCTGATCATGAAATCCAACTGAGATGGAGAAAGCTACTGAGTTTGGACAATACGCATAATATTCAAATTTTAAAATTAAGCTTAGAACTTTAGATGTAACGAATGGGTTAAACTTATCCTAAGATCACGTGATGGCTAATTGGAATTGCAATGGAGAAATCATGCAAATAAAAAGAAATCGTTTTGTGAAAAAAAAATTTCGCCGAAAATTTCGTTATTTTTCGTATTTCGGTCGCTCGAAAAAAAAGCAAAAGAGCAGAGAATTCCTCAAGTTTTTTTGCGCAATTAATTGTTGCAACTACAATACTGATGGTTTTCGCGGAATTTTTTTTGTCTCGCAGAATTATTTTTTGCGAAATTTCACAAAAACAATTTTCGCGAAATTTGGCATCGATTTTGCATTGTTTCGCTTAATTCATTTTCGCGAAAAAATGCGAAATTTTACGAAAAGTTTGTGAAATACGAACAAAAAATTTCCTTTTTTTGCGAAAATGTTCGTTCGCTGTACACCCTTTCTTCATTTAAAAGTTTTAATCTAGGTTTCGATTTAAATAAAAATGTTATCTGAAAATCTTTGAATCTTGCAGGTAAATGGGTGTGGTAGTGTCTACTCCTAGATATTAGGTAGACTGGTTCCGACCAAAAAGTTTTAGAAAAAGCGGAAACACCACATGTCGATACGTTAGTTTTTCTTTAAGAACTTGTCAACCCCCCCCAGCAGGAATAGGGTTAATAACATCCAGACATATAGATAGTTAGTAGAATATAGATAAATAAGAAATAAAATTGAAAAATCATGAAAAATTAGAAAGGCAACGGATCAGACCTTTAAAAAATTGATAGTTTTGGTAAATATATAAAAAACAAGTTATTTTATTTATTTATGTGACAGGAGACAAATTCTAATTAGATTTTACAAACCATAGAGTAAAAACAAATACAAATACATGGAAATTGTTGCTGCTATCAAGAATGCGTCTGTGAAAAGTGTTGTGGCTAGAACAAGTGTTGTGGCTAGTAAACGTGTTGTGGATATCACAAGTGTTGTGGACAGGACAAGTGTTGTGGACAGGACAAGTGTTGTGGCTAGGGCAAGTGTTGTGGCTAGAACAAGTGTGGTGGTATGGACGAATGTTGTTGCTAGGACAAGTGTTGTGGTTAGGACAAGTGTTGTGGTTAGGACACGTGTTGTGGTTAGGACAAGTGTTGTGGTTAGGACAAGTGTTGTGGCTAGGACAAATGTTGTGGTTGGACAAGTGTTGTGGCTAGAACAAGTGTTGTAACTAGAACAAGTGTTGTGGCTAGAACAAGTGTTGTAACTAGAAAAAGTGTTGTAGCTAGAACAAGTGTTGTGGCTAGAACAAGTTTTGTAGCTAGAACAAGTGTGTTGTGGCTAGAACAAGTGTTGTGGCTAGAACAAGTGTAGTGGCTAGAACAAGTGTTGTAGCTAGAACAAGTGTTGTAGCTAGAACAAGTGTTGTAGCCAAAACAAGTGTTCTGGCTGAAACAAGTGTTGTGGCTAGAACAAGTGTTGTAACTAGAACAAGTGTTGTGGCTAGAACAAGTGTTGTAGCTAGAACAAGTGTTGTAGCTAGAATAAGTGTTGTGGCTAGAACAAGTGTTGTGGCTAGGACAAGTAGTGTAACTAGAACAAGTGTTGTGGCTAGGACAAGTAGTGTAACTAGAACAAGTGTTGTGGTTAGGACAAGTGTTGTGGTTAGGACAAGTGTTGTGGCTAGAACAAGTGTTGTAGCTAGAACAAGTGTTGTAGCTAGAACTAGTGTTGTGGCTAGAACAAGTGTTGTAGCTAAAACAAGTGTTTTGGCTAGAACAAGTGTTGTAGCTAGGACAAGTGTTGTAGCTAGAACTAGTGTTGTGGCTAGAACAAGTTTTGTAGCTAGAACAAGTGTTGTGACTAGAACAAGTGTTTTGGCTAGAACAAGAGTTGTGACTAGTTCAAGTGTTGTGGCTAGAACAAGTGTTGTGACTAGAACAATTGTTGTGGCTAGAACAAGTGTTGTGACTAGAACAATTGTTGTGGTTAGAATAAGTGTTGTGACAAGAACAAGTGTTGTGGCTAGAACAAGTGTTGTAGCTAGAACAACTTTTGTGGCTAGAACAAGTGTTGTAACTAGAACAAGTGTTGTGACTAGAACAAGTGTTGTGGCTAGAACAAGTGTTGTGGCTAGAAAAAGTGTTGTGGCTAGAACAAGTGTTGTGGCTAGAACAAGTGTTGTGTCTAGAACAAGTGTTGTGGCTTGAACAAGTGTTGTGGCTAGGACAAGTGTAGTGGCTAGGACAAGTGTTGTGGCTAGAACAAGTGTTGTGGCTAGGAGAAGTGTTGTGGATAGGAAAAGTGTTGTGGCTAGGACAAGTGTTGTGGCTAGAACAAGTGTTGTGGCTAGGACAAGTGTTTTGGCTAGGACAAGTGTTGTGGCTAGGAAAAGGGTTGTGTCTAGGACAAATGTTGTAGCTAGAACAAGTGTTGTGGCTAGGACAAGTGTTGTGGCTAGAACAAATGTTGGGCTAGAACAACTGTTGTGACTAGAACAAGTGTTGTGGCTAGAACAAGTGTTGTGGCTAGAACAAGTGTTGTAGCTAGGACAAGTGCTGTGGCTTGAACTAGTGTTGTGGCTAGGACAAGTGTTGTGGCTAGGACAAGTGTTGTGGCTAGGAAAAGTGTTGTGGCTAGAACAAGTGTTTTGACTAGGACAAGTGTTGTGGCTAGGAAAATTGTTGTGGCTAGGACAAGTGTGGTGGCTAGAACAAGTGGTGTGGCTAGGACAAGTGTTGTGGCTAGGACAAGTGTGGTGGCTAGAACAAGTGTTGTGGCTAGGACAAGTGTGGTGGCTAGGACAAGTGTTGTGGCTAGGACAAGTGTTGTGGCTAGGAAAAGTGTTGTGGCTAGGACAAGTGTTGTGGCTAGGACAAGTGTTGTGGCTAGAACAAGTGTTGTGGCTAGGACAAGTGTGGTGGCTAGGATAAGTCAAATAGAATTATTTTGTATAAGTTATAAAACTCTCCATATTAGAAAATGTGGCAAACAGACAGTAGATAAAAAATGTATGGAAAATAATAAATTTATAAAAAAAATAAAAGGGTTGACTAGACATCTATTAAATATTTTATGCATTTGAAAAAACATATCCAAAACACAATAATTTTTAATGTATTACATTTTAGAAAAAAATATTTAATAATCTAATATGTTGTATCCTAAGTTCTAAGTAAACTTTACAAGATTAAACTTACTACTTTTTTTTAAATTTTAATTTCTATTTTAATTGATTTTCCAAAAAATACATATTTTAATTTACTCCCCTTCCCTACTGCTTTAGGTCCCCTTATTTAATACTTATTGATGCCCCTGAGGCAGCCCCGAAAGAACTGATCTGTGTATATAATTTTGATTAATAGGTTTATGACCGGGTTCTTCGTGTTCTCACAGTATAGGTAGATTAATGATATAAACAGACCTTTAGTAGAGCTACTGTACACAGTGATGGGACTGTAGAGGACGAAATCCCCGAAAGAGGATTATAAAATCCGTAATCAGTAGTGTCGAATTTTGGAACCAGATAAGACCTTCTCATCCTTCTCTCCTTTAATACACTCGTTATGTACAGAGTGTCCCATATCATCTCCAAGAACGCCAAAATAAAACCATAATACTTGAAAAAACTATAAGTATTTTTCGCAAGAAAATTCTTGTATTAGTCTTATTCAATTTTTCAAAATGATTCATTCTTCTAAAATTTTCTATTTAGTCCCGAAAATCGAAATTTAGACAGATTGACGATCTGACACCCTGTAAATACGTATTTATATCCGTAAGCAATAAATGCACTTCGAAGCGGATATTGGGATTTGCAAATTAGAGCTTATGGCAAAAAGTCAGTTTCTTTGAGAAAATGTTACTTTTATCTAAATAATCTCACTTGTTGATAAATTTTTAAAAAAGTGCTTAGAAAGTAACTGCCTATTTTACTTCCCTTTATTTACCCCCCAATTTTTTTTTTAAAAATCTGGTTGAGCTAACCTGAATACTTGATATCAGCTAATGTTTAGGTCCTATGTTTAGGCATTTATTTCATTACATGAAAATATCCTATGAAGATTCAAACCAAGGTACTAATGCAAGGAAAGTTATTTCAGAGGTGTACACAAGACGGATGTCACAGCCTGACATTGGATCCATTTACACAAAAATAATCGTTTAAATATTCTAGTCATAAGAAACTATTATGTGAATTTTCTAAATTATCAAAATTACACGTTTTATCCTCCTCGGATACTAGACGAACACTGCATGATGCATCTATTCTTGTTTACAAATTCCGCCCAGAGAGAACTGGTTCCAATATGTACGCAGAGTATACGCGACCGCAATTAACTTTCCTTGCATTAGTACCTTGATTCAGACAATCTATTTATTCTTTTGAGTTTTCCTTATTTCAAAACTCATGATGTAGATAATTATTTCCGTATTTTTTAAACCTTTTTTACATAGGGGTAGGGATAGGATGTCACTGCACAAATATTTACATACAAAGGTCTTTAAAAATAATTTTGTGCTTCATCAAGAATTTCTTTTTACCTTAACCCTATCCAGCTGGGGTACTTGAAAACCAGGATATGCTGGGGGGATTGACCCCCCCCCCCCTAAAATCCTATGTTTTATGTCCAAATATGACAAATGATACATCATTAGAAAGCTCTTGTGCTCTACTTTTAGAATCTGCAAAAAATTTCAAATTTGCAAAAATTGAATTTTTTAACGCAAAATCCAGTTTTATAGTAAAAATGTTTGCAAAAAAAATTTGTCCAAAAAATGAAAAATTATACATTTTTTAAAAGCCCTTGACCATGCCATTTCAAATATGCAAAAATTTTTGCAAAATTTTAAATAACCTGATTTTTAATCAAGAAAAACTAAAAATGTGCAAATTTCCTTTGACTGGTTGTTTGCAAAAAAATTGGAATTATTTTTCGCAAAACTTGTGAAATTTTTTTTCTCGCAAAACTTGTGCAATCCGTTTCCTTATGTCATAGGCTTTCCAAAAAGCCAAATTTTATCAAAATCTGACAAGTGAAAGTGGGTCAAAACAAAGATTTAGTTTGTTACAGGCAAAAGCAGTCATTCAGGCAGTGTGCCTGAGGACTCGTGCAGTTAGTATTAAAGCCCGGTTTTAGGCCTAAAGGGAGGGCTTTGGGTATGTAAGAAAAATTTCAACAGCCTCAGACCAATACTTTTTGAGTTATGTAAAAAAACTACAGGGGGGGGTCAAATTGAACCCCCCCCCCTCCAGCAGGAATAGGGTTAAAAGATAAATATAAATTTAAACATAAAATGGAAAGTTTAGGTTTTTCACAAAATCATGGAAGAGATGAATAAAAAAAACTAAACTTGAACAATACCAAATCATGGCACGGATTTAAAAAATAACCAAATATATTCAAAACTTTCTCCCAGAACATGACAGATGGATAAATAAATAAATTGATAGATAGATAAATAGATAGAGACATGGATAGACAGAGAGTATCGATAGATAAATAGATCAAGAGATAGAAACATATAAAAAGTATATAAGGATAACATATATATATATAAAAATGGTTAGGTTAGGCATATATATATATATATATCTATATATAAACATATGTATGAATATAAAAAGATAGATAGAAAGAAAGATAGATAGATAGATAGATAGATAGATAGATAGATATAAAGATTAATACATGAATTGGAAGGAAAGGGTTAATGATGCTTTTTTGTCTAATTTCTCTCAATCTTTGTGTCATTCTCAGGTAATCCTAATATTTCTCTATCTATCTATCTATCTATCTATATATATATCCATCTATCTATCTTTCTATCTATCTATCTATTTATCTCTCTATCTATATATCTATATATCTATCTATCTATCTATATTGAAATAATGGCTGAAATGAACTAATCAATATATAGAGTTATGTATCAAAGGGTAATCTTCTCATGACATCTCAATCCAACCATTTATCTATCTATCGATCTTTCTTCAGAATTATCTATCTATCTTTAGAAATATTTATCTATCTATCTTCAAAAATATCTATCTATTCATCTTTCTTTATACATTTGGTTTCTCTGTTTGTCTGACAGTTTGTTTGTAAAACCATGCACTACACGCCAAAATGTGCGAACGAATGAGAAAATTGTTTGTGTGACTTATATGACCCTAGAAAATAATAAAAAATTTCCTTTTTCATAAATGTCTAATTTAAAAGTTTTCGTTGGAAATCACTGAAAACAGAAAAGTCCCAGATATTATTTTGTTTTTATTTAGAGAAAAAGGAGAGCAAAGCCCACTACTCACACATTTATCATATCTACTTCATTCTCTATCTGACTATCTATCTATCTAGCTTATTCAATCTCTATCTGACTATCTATAAATCTATATATTTTCTTCTCGATTATTGATAGTCACTCCTGTATGACGAGCCCATTAGCGTCTCTGATCCAATCAGGATTCAGTCATGTGTTTGTTGTCTATTCTGAACCAATAGAAATAGTATGGCGGTAACATCTATCTTTCTATCTATCCATCGCCCTTGACCTCCACCCCCACACCCTGAACCCCCCATTTTGTTTTAATATCCCCCTGATCTAAAACCTATCCTAGAGCGTTTAAAGCTTTGATACTTAGCATAATTTTCCTCAGGTTGGTTATTAATACATAGTTCGATTATACCAGATGGTAGCCATCGGTCCAACCTATCTATCTATCTATCTGTCCCTGACTATGATAGGGTACTAAAGAATTATTTTGATAACTTGCTCCAGGATGTATAGTCTAATCATAAATATATATATAGAGAGGCGCACAGAAAACGAGCATTNCCCACAAAGCCAAGTTTACTAATTATTTATAAATTATACATTTTCTCACCGAGCTACCCATCTTGAATTAGATCCACCGATCCATTGTAAAGAGAGTGTTCGCTAAAAATAAAAGGGAGTATATGGTTAAATAAAATATCAATTATGTGCAATTTACTCTTAATAAACCATTATATTCTTAAAGGATCCTTAAAAGACTAAAAATAATTTAAGAAAGTTAGACACATCTACCAATCTATCTATATTTGAATTCTTCTCTGTATGTAGATATGTATGTATGTCTTTTATATCTATCTATGATTGAATGCTTCTATCTATGTATTTATATCTATCTATGATTGAATCTATGAACATATATCTATCAATGAATTTATCTAGCTATTTATATTTTAACGCATAATTATCTATGTACGTATCTATCTTGGCATTTATCTATCATTCAATTTTTAAATGTATATATGTATCTACGCATTTATCTATCTATTTATGTTTCAGTGCATCTATCTATGCATGCATCTATCTATGTATATATTTATCTACGCATTTATCTATCTATTTATGTTTCAGTGCATCTAACTATGCATGTATCTACGCATTTATCTATCTAACTATGTTTTAGTGCATCTATCTATGCAAGTATCTACGCATTTATCTATCTAACTATGTTTCAGTGCATCTATCTATGCATGTATCTACGCATTTATCTATCTATCTATGTATGCATCTATTGTTTAATATATAGTTCTCAATCTAGTTAATTGCTGGTTAATCATGATAAAAACTCAATGTGGGCAAACTCATAACTGAGCCAACTCTATCTATCTATCTATCTATCTATCTATCTATCTATCTATCTATCTATCTATCTTTCAGTATACAAATATCTATCTATCAATTTATTTATCAATCCATATAACTTTGTATATATTTATACATATCCATGTAAATATTTTTTAAGGTAAATTTTACTATATTCTGGAGATCATTTTGTCAAATCCTGAACCACCGATTAAAATTCCCATGATTTTTAACTTTAAATTAGTGATTCAAGTTTTGAACCGGAAGAAAGTAATTCAGTGACCTAGCCAAATTTGATCAAATTAGCTCTTAGGACCTTTTTTTGGTCATCTATTAAATTTGTAGAAATCGAAGATAAATTTAGGATAAAAATCGTTTTTTGAGAATGATTTGTTCTACTAATACTCTATGAAGATTTTCCTTTTGTTTTCCAAACTCGGTTTTTGTCCATTCATACTTTCTAAAGTTTCCTTCCCTTTTTTAGAAGTGTTATATTAGAACTGGGCAGAACTTCAATCATAGTTTATAAATTTAAATATTTGGAAGATTCTCCTATTTTGATTGAATGTCTAACATTAGGATTCCCAAACTCGGTTTTGTAAATCCATACTCTCTAAAGTTCCTTTCTCTTTTCTCGAAGTGTTATATTAGAACTCGACAGAGCTTCAATCATAGGCCTGACAGCAGATATTTGATAGTGTTCTTGTTTTATAATACAGGGGCGCAATCGTTAAATAGTAAAGTGGAGGNCAATCAAATTTTTACAATGTTCAACATTAAATTTTTTTTTATATTGTCCATTTTTTGTTGACCCCCTAGAAATGTATCCCTGGGTATCACTAGAGCTAGAACCCTATCAGATTTGACAGTTTATATTGGATAGCCTTTTTTATCAACTAGCATAGAGATCAGACACAAAAATTGCTAAACATAATTGCATTTTAAATTGGGGTTCTTTTCCACTCAAACATTCATTGGTTAAGAAGAGAAATCCGGGAAATAAATTTTGGTTGGAAAATGTTTTCCCGCATTTTTGACGTCGTCTTTTGAACCAGGTCCCGGGATGTTTTTAGGTAATTCATAACACTTAGTATAACATATCTTTAAGACAAAGAATGTATATGAAGAGTGTAAAAACCTAGAGTTGACAAAAACATTCTGAATAAATTAATACAAAACAGTCAAGTGTTGAAACCAATCAAACCAAGGTGGTTATTAGAGGTAGGAGGTAGGAGGTAGGAGGTAGGAGGTAGGAGGTAGGAGGTAACCCCATCCATTAGAGGCCCCCCTGCTATTTTTCTCAATTTGATGAAGGACTGAATGATGAAGACATCTGAATGATTATCTAAGAAATACTACTGCAGAGAGGTTTGCAACGTTTCTCTCCCTGCTTACTTCAGAAATATCATTTTTTAATCTTTTACTCCATCAAGAAATGTTTTGGTAAAGAAAAGTCTGAAAGGGTTGAATAATAAAAAGCAAGCAAACCAGAATGAAAAAAAACCTAAAAATCTTTAAATAGAAAAAGAAATAGACTGACATACCTAAATCCACCGTCTGAAAAAGACAAAGAGACTTGTGAAGGTTGTCTGTAGTAGACAAATTGACAAAGAGACTTGATACCGCCGTCTATAGTAGACAAACTGACAGACAGACATGAAACAGTCGTCTGTTGTAGACAAACTTGCAGACGTGATATAGCCGTCTATAGGAGACAAACTGACAGACAGACTTGATACAGCCGTCTGTAGTAGATAAACTGAGAGACAGACTTGATACAGCCGTCTGTAGTAGATAAACTGACATACAGAATTGATACAGCTCTCTGTAATAAACAAACTGACAGACAGACTTGATACAGCCGTCTGTAGTGGACAAACTGACAGACAGACTTGATACAGCCCTCTGCAGTAGACAAACTGACAGATATACTTGATACAGCCGTCTGTAGTAGACAAACTGACAAATATACCTGATTCAGCCCTCTGCAGTAGACTAACTGACAGATATACTTGATACAGCCGTCTGTAGTAGACAAACTGACAATTATACTTGTTACAGCCGTCTATAATAGACAATCTGACAGATATACTTGATACAGCCGTCTGTAGAAGGCAAACAGAATCGAACAAAGAGATAAAAGGATTTAAAAACAAATATATCGGATTCCCCTGAAAATTGAGAACATATTTGTACATGAAAACATTGAAAAGAGTTGGTTTGTCAATATTTGAGGCTGAAAAAGTGGGTGGAGGAGTGCTGGGGAGGGNGGGGGGGGGGTATTTTAGTCATATTTAGGGCAATTCAAAATACTGAAAGTTATTTTTCTCTATTGATTGAAAACATTTTCAAAAAAAATTCAAGAAACAATGATAAACGGCCACACCTAAAACTTTAGAGAAACATGAAAACTTTTCAATTTTTTTTTAAAATAAGATTTTGACAAATTTGAATCCCCTAGTTAGAAGTTAATTGAGAATAGAGGTTTGAGGGGCGTGGTGTTAACTAAAATTCTTTGCCCCACGACGACCCAACATTTGACTTATTAAACATAAACTTTTCTTGGGGGGTGGGGCGGATGCGTTTTAACTGAAAATGTATGACAAAATATCTTTATAAATTTGAAGATGGATGAATTATAGATCAAAACTGAATTAGATTAAAATTGAAGAAACAGAACGCTTCTCGGTGCTTGGTAAGTTCTATTTCACAAAAGTCCCCTTTAAACAACTTTCAAATCGTAAACATCTAGCTTACAAAGCTTTAAATTCTGATAATTTTTATTATTGTCTCTGGAGTTTAAATCTGCAAGCCACTTTTAAATAAGAACCCAAATCTGAAGATCATCGATATTCAGCTAGAAAATTAAGTATAAAAGTATATAAGTGAAAGGTTGAAGGTGTACAGTTATAATTCAGACAATCCATTTTATAAATAGACGTTCACTTGACATTACGTCTACAGTTCCTTTAAACCCCAGATCTAATATATTCTATAAATAGAGGTTCACTTGACATTACGTCAACAGTTCCTTTAAACCCCCAGATCTAATATATTTATATTTGTACAGAGCTAAGAAATAGAACTAGGCAATGTGAGCCACTAAATCCTTCTATTCTAGAACTGGAGTTTTTACCAGGACCCGATTTTCCGTTCGATCACGTCTTTTTATATTAAATACATGAGGGGGGGGGGGGTTGGCTACCCATTGAACACCAGGATTATCTATCTATCAGTTAAGATGGTATTAAACCATGACCACCATGTGAGGGTATCTACACTATTTTACAGATACTTGCAGTGGGGATATCTATCCATTTATACAAGTTTTCCAGTATAATTGTATCTATTTATTTGTTCAGATACTTGCAGTGGGGATATCTAACCATTTGTGTAAGTTTTCCAGTAGGTGTATCTATTCGTTTGTTCAGATACTTGCAGTGGGGATATCTATCTATTTATACAAGTTGTCCAGTAGGTGTATCTATTTATTTGTTCAGGTACTTGCAATTGGGATATCTATCCATTTGTACACTTTTCCAGTAGGTTAATATATTCATTTGTTGTGGGGTATCTATCCATTTTTATAAGTACTCTCTGTCGGGATATCTATCTATTTTTACAAATATTTTCAATGGGGATATCTGTCCATTTAAACAGGAACTTGCATTGGTAATGGTCATATCTATCTATTAATACGATATATGTAGTGAGGATATCTATCTATTTATAAATGTACTGGCATTGGTGATATCTATCTATTTATATTTATAAAGGTACTTGCAGTAGGGATATCTATCTCTTATTAATTTTTTTGCATTGAAGATATCTATCCATTTATACAGGTACTTTCATTATGACAAAACATTAAGTAGAATGAGCCCGGCCTTCCTACTGTGTTGACACAGAAAAAGTTCAGATGTTTTTACAATTTTTTTGGTTTTATTAAAACTATAGTTCCTACAGATCTTAATAATGTATCAAACGTAAACCCAATCCTATCCCTCCCATTCTTTAGTACACATACCTTGTTTTGATTTATTATTAAATGAATGATTGAAAACATGGTAGAATGGAGGGAGGGGGGGGGAGTATAAATATATCAAGGGGTAATCTAGATGTGACATCTATTACTTATATATTAGTTACACTATACCCCTGTATAACCAGGGTTCCATCAAATTAGGGGTTTTCAGGGACGCATTTTAGNCTATCTATCTATCTATCTATCTATCTATCTATCTATCTATCTATCTATCTATCTATCTATCTATCTATCTATCTATCTATCTATCTATCTATCTATCTATCTATCTATCTATCTATCTATCTATCTATCTATCTATCTATCTATCTATCTATCTATCTATCTATCTATCTATCTATCTATCTATCTATCTATCTATCTATCTATCTATCTATCTATCTATCTATCTATCTATCTATCTATCTATCTATCTATCTATCTATCTATCTATCTATCTATCTATCTATCTATCTATCTATCTATCTATCTATCTATCTATCTATCTATCTATCTATCTATCTATCTATCTATCTATCTATTTATCTATCTATCAATATATCTTTCTATCTCTTTCCATCCAACTATCTATCTATCTATCTATCTATCTATCTATCTATTTATCTATCTATCAATATATATTTCTATCTCTTTCCATCCAACTATCTATCTATCTATCTATCTATCTGTTAACCTACCAATCTATTGGGTGGCATTATCAATTAAGTCTACTGGTCTTAGCCTCACCTTTTAACAATTATAAATGATGTTTAACAATGGCCTAGAAGGTTATATTAATTGGTTTATATCTATCTATCTATCCATAAATCTATCTATCTATCCATCTATCTCTTAATAATGATATCCATACAATGGTAGCTATATCAATATATAAGTAATTAACTTCATAGAAGGACAAATTGATTTTTGTAAATGAGTGAGGGACTAATTTCTTACATAAAGCCAAAAAAGATAAAAAATATTAATAATGTAAAAATTTTATCTTTTTATTTATGTTTGTCTTGTCTGTTGGCTTGTGTATCTAATCGACGTCAAAACGTCTAAAACGATCAGGCCCAAATATTTTCTAAATCTTCACATACTGTGGTCCAAAAGTACCAAGCTCTAGCGCAAAAATATTGCAAATTACTTTCAAGGACAAAAGCTAAAAACAATTGCGTTATAATTTAAAAGTCTAGGTCTACACAAAAGTATAAGTGAGTTAGTGATGTATAAACAATGGACAAGGCATTGGGACACGTCAAAGTCGACCCAGTCGTAAAAATCGATGCAACTCTTCATAACGGTCTGGAGCTATGCGCACCATATGATTAGCTGTAGGACGGAAGAGTGTATTGAAATCCACCAGTGAAATCAGAAAAATCCGCTAATTTATTAATATCATTATTAAATTTTGCAAAAAACGTTTTGATTAAGGTTTAAATATTTTTATCTATTAATGTATAAATTTATAAATGTATAAATGTTCGGATGCATAGATGTGTAAATGCATAAATGAATAAATGTATAAATGTATAAATGAATTAATGTATAAATGAATTAATGTATAAATGAATTAATGTAAAGATGTATAATTGTATAAATGTATTAATCTTTAATTGAATAAATGCATAAATGTTATAAATGAATTAATGTTATAAATGTATAAATGTTATAAATAAATAAATGTATTGATGCATAACCGTATATAAGTGTATAAATATATAGATGTATAAATGTTATAAATGTATAAATGTATAAATGTTTAATTGTATAAATGTATAAATGTATAAATGTATAAATGTATAAATGTATAAATGTATAAATGTATAAATGTATAAATGTATAAATGTTTATATGTAAAAATGTATAGATGTATAAATGTGTAAATGTTATAAGTGTATAACTGTAAACATGCAAAGATGTATAAATGTATAAATGTATAAATGTAAGATATTCAGCTTGACAACAATATTTCTAAGTTCCAAGTTTGTTGGTAAAGAATGAGTGACAATGTTTACCGTAAACTTTGATTAATCTATCTATCTATCTATATATAGTCTATATATTTAAATATATATTTATATATTTTTCTATCTAACTATATATTTATACTGATGATTGCATTAAATATATATGTCTACATATATCTATCTATCTATCTATCTATATTTATATACATGGATGTATCTATCTATCTATCTATATTTATATACATGTATGTATCTATCTATCTATCTATATTTATATACATGTATGTATCTATCTATCTATCTATATTTATATACATGTATTTATCTATCTATCTCTTGAAGACAGTATTTAAAGTTTTTATGATTAATGAGTTGAACTTTGACACTTTGGATTTTCTCATTTGTTCTAAACTAATTTAAATAAATAAAAACCTGGGAATACATATCTTATAATGAATGGAATAAGAAGATAGATGGATAGATAGATAGATAGATAGAATGAATAAAAAATGAAGAAAAGATATTTATTTAATAGATAGATTAATAAATAGATAGGAAGCCAGATAGAACGATTTTTTTGAAGGTTTTTAATTTGACCGAAATTAGGGACAAAAATTATTGAAAAATATCTATTGCAAAAAAGGGACAAAAATGATTGAAAAATGTCTATTGTAAAAGAGGGACAAAAATGATTGAAAAATGTTTATTGTAAAAGAGGGACAAAAATGATTGAAAAATGTCTATTGTAAAAGAGGGACAAAATTGATTGAAAAATGTCTTTTGTTAAAGAGGGACAAAAATGAATGAAAAATGTCTATTGTAAAAGAGGGACAAAAATGATTGAAAAATATCTATTGTTAAAGAGGGACAAAAATTATTGAAAAATGTCTATTGTAAAAGAGGGACAAAAATGATTGANTTATATATCCAATATCCATAGTTTATATTTATATCTGGTTATATATCCAATATCCATAGTTTATATTTATATCTGGTTATATATCCAATATCCATAGTTTATATTTATATCTGGTTATATATCCAATATCCATAGTTTATATTTATATCTGGTTATATATCCAATATCCATAGTTTATATTTATATCTGGTTATATATCCAATATCCATAGTTTATATTTATATCTGGTTATATATCCAATATCCATAGTTTATATTTATATCTGGTTATATATCCAATATCCATAGTTTATATTTATATCTGGTTATATATCCAATATCCATAGTTTATATTTATATCTGGTTATATATCCAATATCCATAGTTTATATTTATATCTGGTTATATATCCAATATCCATAGTTTATATTTATATCTGGTTATATATCCAATATCCATAGTTTATATTTATATCTGGTTATATATCCAATATCCATAGTTTATATTTATATCTGGTTATATATCCAATATCCATAGTTTATATTTATATCTGGTTATATATCCAATATCCATAGTTTATATCTGTATCTGATTATATATATCCAATATCCATAGTTTATATTTATATCAGGTTATATATCCAATATCCATAGTTTAAATACATATCTAATTATATATCCAATATTCATAGTTTATATTTATATCAGGTTAAAATGTCCAATATCCATAGTTTATATTTATATCTGATTGTATGTCCAATATCTATAGTTTAAATATATATTTGATTATATATATATAAAATATCCATAGTCTATATTTATATCTGATTATATATCCAATATCCATAGTTTAAATACATATCTGATGATATATCCAAAATCCAGAGTTTATATATACATTTGATTATATATATAAAATATCCATAGTCTATATTTATATCTGGTTATATATCCAATATCCATAGTTTATATCTATATCTGATTATATATATCCAATATCCATAGTTTACATTTATATCTGATTATATATCCAATATCTATAGTTTACATTTATATCTGGTTATATATCCAATATCTCTAGTTTACTTTTATATCTGATTATATATCCAATATCCATAGTTTATATCTATATCTGATTATATATATCCAATATCCATAGTTTACATTTATATCTGATTATATATCCAACATCTCTAGCTTACATTTATATCTGATTATATATCCAATATCCATAGTTAAAATACATATCTGATTATATATCCAAAATCCATAGTCTATATATATATTTGATTATATATATATAAAATATCCATAGTTTATACTTGTATCTGGTTATATATCCAATATGTATAAATATACAGCAATGAACAATATTAAATAAACATTAAAATATTTTCTGAATTTGTTTTAAGAAGATAAATATACATACATGTATCTGATTTCAGATCATACAAGCTTGAAAAATCAGCGTTGCCCAGAGTAATCATTGTTACTCCCGCCGTTTACTCGCACTTGGTCGTATATCACGATTTTAGCTACCTCTACTTATTATAGTGGAACTTACTTAACCTAGAAACGTGTCCGTGTTTCTCCCGATTTTCCCTATCAAAATTTGAGGCAAATCGGTCCAGGGGTTCATGAGTTCAGAAATAAACAAAAATAACCATAATTTTAACGCATTTGTATAATCAGTCCAAAATATATCAGAGAAACTTTGTCCACCTTCCACTCTTGTATGCCGAGTACAGTAGCACCTGATCCAATCAGGGTTCAGTTATGTGTTTGTTGTCTATTCTGAACCAATAGAAATTGCATGGCGGTAACATCTATCTTTCTATCTATCTCATAATCTAATTAGAGATAAATCCTTATATCGGCGCTAACAGTAAATGGAAATATTTACTTCTACCAAAACTATAGTGCTTCTTTAATACTAAACTATCATAATAGTCACTATCAAGACTAAATCGTGAAACTGCTTCCAAATCCCGCAACTTGTTTCTTCTTCCAAACTCCACTCAAACCCATTTTCTATCCTGTCTTGTACAAGGATAGTATTACGCGCTCCTAATAATTTGAAGAGTGCGCGCCGTGTAAAAACTTGGATTGGCGCCAAGTTTCAATAATAACAACCCTGTGAAGATTATATCCCTGTGCGCTTCTATTATATTGCGTACGTTCAGATTATATCGAGCAAAATCGCAAAATTTCCCTCATTGAATTCTTCTCTTATATTATCGGGCCAGACTTCGTAGATCTAAAAGATTCATTGTGAACTAGGCAGAGGAAGAAAAGGGTCAAATTATTGCTACATTAAAACGACTTTGTGACTTCGTAGCTGCCCTAGTTTTAGCTTTAATGTGGTTTAATTCAAACATTTCATATTTCAATCATAAAGCATGAAATTTACTTTAGTATGATCGTGAATGACGTGCAGAGTCTTTTAGAGGGGGGGGGAGGCTACAGGGACAAAGACCCCTTAAAAATTCTGCTCCCCCCCTCATAGTTAAATTCTGTCGGGATACAATGTAAGAAACTAGAAAGAAAAATGTATTGAATGTTGTTTATCCAAGAAAACTTTAAGATGGAGGGAATAAACCCAGATAACAAGGATTTAACAGTTTGGTCCTTACACCAGCATGCTGTCACTATAGTTTCAGTAGAAGTAAATATTTCCATTTACTGATAGCGCCGATTGAAGGATTCATAACTCTAATTGGATAATGCGCTAGATAGAAAGATAGAGGTTATCGCCATTCAATTTAATTTTATTGGTTCAGAATAGACAGCAAGCACATGACTGAACCCTGATTGGAACAGGCGCTAATAGACTCTGCATACAGGAGTGCTGTGTCTTTCATATAAAAATGTACTCATTTAATGGGACTGTAACTGTAAGCGACTCTCCATGCAAAGATGGCAATGCCCAATTCACAACGGTACGCTTAAAATATTTTTTTGAATGAATAATGTGAAAGATATTGTCGTTTTTTTCTAGTTTAACCCTTTACAGGCTGGGGGGGGGGCGTTTGACGCCCTCCACCCACCCTATACTTTTTTCTTTCATTTTTGATCACCGTGAAATTTTGTGACTTTTAATGACTAGAAATTTAAAGGATTTTTTGTAGACACATTATTTTAATGCATAGGGTAGTACACAGGGTGGTAAAAAGTTCGGTATGTGTTAAAAAAAAACTATAATAGCCCATATTTTTTTTGTGACTAAAGCTACGGATCTTGAGATTAGAGTTTTAAAAAATCCCTTGAAAATGGATGTAGAAACATGTGTCAAAATTATATATTTGTTTAAAACAAAAATTTTTTGTTACATCTTTTCGACCCTTTTTTGGCATTTTTTTAACCCTCCCTAGCAACCAAAAATATTAAAGTTACCAGTCTAATTTTTTTCAATACGCCGACCTTGATAAATTGGGCTATGCACATGCATTTCCACCCTATACCTATTCTTTAAGGCTTTGTTCACACTCTTGTATGCTGAGTCCATTAGCGCCTGATCCAATCAGAGTTCAGTCATGTGTTTGTTGTCTATTCTGAACCAATAGAAATTGCATAACGGTAGCATCTATCTTTCTATCTATCTCATTATCCAATAAGAGATAAATCCTTAAATCGGCGCTATACACTAAATGGAAATATTTACTTTTACTGAAACTATAGTGTGAAATAGCGCTTACAATTCGCCCTATCTCTTTGATACTACATATCGACATATGTGTTTAAATGAGAAAGTATACCAAAACAATTCCGTAAATTTAAAGATTCTTGAATTTGTGTATTTGTCAGGGTTGCAATGTAAATATCAGGGATTCATTATTATTATAGTAATAATTTAAGTTGTATTACATTGTGATGAACGGAAGTATGAAGCATAATTGTTTTTATGATTCGTGGATACTTACAGTACACCTAGGGCGGAGCAAAGTTTCCCGCATTAACCCAAAAAATTGAAAATTAACATAAAATTTTGGCAACGAACCGAAAATACCGTTTATCTTTAGTTTTGTAATGAAAAGAACGAACCATCCATTTTAATTATAAGCACCAAAATACTGTTCTTTAATTTATTAACTAAATTTGAATAAAAAGATTTTTTGGGGCATGTTAGTGATGGTGATAATCTCCTGTATGCCGAGTCCATTAGCTCCTTATCCAATCAGAGTTCAGTCATGTGTTTTTTTTGTCTATTCTGAACTATTTGGCTGTTACATCTATCGTTCCATCTATCTCATTATCCAATTAGAGATAAATCTTTAAATCGGCGCTATCAGAAAATAAAAATATTTACTTCTGCTGAAACTATTGTTTGAGAGACACAGTTTTTCTAACGAAAGATTTTTTTGTTAATTACCGGAAAAATTCATAAAATAAACTAATAAACAATATTTAGATTTAAATATTCAAAACACTTTTATATTTAAATTTTTTTTTAATTAAAAAACATTTCAATGATCAATGAATAAAATGCTAAGGTTAGAATAATGATTGCTCTTGTAAAACATTTTAAAAAAGGATTTCAGAAAGATCAGTTTTATTCTTGATGATTTTGAAATTGCACTATCCCAAAAAAGTGACTTTATGAGGTAAATCCCAAGCGCAGGCTGTGCGATATTTTAATGTCGAGGCTGTCTTAAAATTTAATGAATAACTTTTAAATCTTTCTAGATATCAGTTCCCAACAATATATACGTAATTTGATAAAATCGATAGTTTCTAACAAAATATTAGTATTATCCGACAGTGTAACATATGCAATGTACAATATTTACTTCCTTTTTTAATTCCGATCCACCTTCTGTATCAATTATTGAGACACCATTACAAGCTGATGGTAATTATTATCTTAGTTCTCTTGAAAGAAGTCTCGAATGCCTGGTATTAAATGGTAAAAATGGCTCCAGAGCCAACTTTGTCTCTAGAGTGCAGAAAATGATTTCTGTGGAAACCTGTTTCCCGCCATTTCCGGTTTCTGAGCAGAAACAATTTCGCGGATTTTAAAATTCTGCTAAATTCTCGAGAATTTAGCCCGGGCAATTAATGCAATTGTATTATTGTTAATTCAGAACTTTCTGCTTTTAGTCTTAATTCATAATTATCATGAAAAACGTCATAGCTAATATTTGACCAAAAACTATTTTTTCAATTAAAGAAAATATAATGATATATGTGGTGTTTCATAATTTTCTTTCCAAGTTGTTTTCAGCACATATTCTTCTGTACACAGTACTTTTACAGTGTACATAATCTAACAAAGATAAGTGTACCGATTTAGCCATAACTACATGTACAGATTTAGCAGTAACTTGCAAGCATAATTTTAATTAATAAATGTAGACTTTTCCTGTTTCGTTCTTAACTTTTAAAAATAAATAGTAAAAAGTAAAAATTTTAAGAAACTTCTTCTGTAACTTATTTTTAGGGGGGGGGGGGTGGGGGAGTCAATACGTTATATTATTATGCGTATTAACTTTTTCATAATTAACAACATTGTGAGGAAATAACTTTTCACAGTGCATTAATTAACACAGCGTATTATGAGGCCAAATTAATTATCTGTATCTATATGTATTGTATTTGTAAACATTAATAATACTATTTCCATACGTTTTAGTTTTCTTTTTTTGGGGATGGAAGGATAAAAATATATGGAGATATAGATGGTCATATATAGATAAAAAAGAGATAGATGGATAAAAATATGAATAGGTATATGGAAAAATTAAAAAACAGATAGATAGATAGATAGATAGATAGAACGATAGAAAGATAGAAATAGAGAGAAGAAATAAGCAGATATATATTTTATACATAGATAAATAGATAGATATTTCAGTTTTTAACTTCACATTTTTTTATTAAAAAAGTATTATACTAAACATAATGTTGCACGTCTATCATGACGATCCTCAGTAGTTACAATTCTTTGAACAACAATAGATAGATATATAGATAGATAGATAGATAGATAGTCTGATTATATTGAACTAGAATATTCTGAAGTAGGGTCCAGCTATGCTTCTATTCATACAGTTGACACACTAATATATATTTGATATATCACACATTTATCATAATATATTATTATTAACATTATTTATTATCTTTAATATATCAGGCGATGTAAAGTGAATATTTTACATATTAGATATATTTACATATATTCGTATATCCGGACCTTTATGTTACCCTTTTCAGTATTATTCACAAATTAGAAGACATTTTAATCAATCCTGTATCACGCAGAACTAAAGCAAATTTTAATCAATCCTGTATGCACGCAGAACTAAAGCAAATTTTAATCAATCCTGTATCAGAACTAAAGTAAATTTTAATCAATCCTGTATCACGCTGAACTAAAGCAAATTTTAATCAATCCTGTATGCATGCAGAACTAAAGCAAATTTTAATCAATCCTGTATCACGCAGAACTAAAGCAAATTTTAATCAATCCTGTATCACGCTGAACTAAAGTAAATTTTAATCAATCCTGTATCACGCAGAACTAAAGTAAATTTTAATCAATCCTGTATCACGCTGAACTAAAGCAAATTTAATCAATCCTGTATCACGCTGAACTAAAGTAAATTTTAATCAATCTTGTATCACACTGAACTAAAGCAAACTTTAATCAATCAAAGAGCAATTGAGAGAAATTTAAATGATTTGAATTTCCTATTTGTACCCGGGTATTTTTTTTGTTCTTACACATGAGCGTAAACCCAGAAATTGGAGGACATTTTCATTTTTTATAGGTAGCGTTTTATAATTAATATAATATAGGAATCAATTTCAATAAATTTCAGATTATTTAAAAAAAAACTAAATTTTTCAATCATAACTAATTTCTTAAATAAAATTCAAAAAATTATGTATAAAATTTTTCTATTTCAGTTTTTAACCTTCACATTTTATTCACAAAGAATTAAACAAAACGTGTCACGACGATGAACTCCGTGGAGTTGTTTTATTCTCATCCTGTGATTTTGAAACCAAGATGTGATAGATAGATAATCCCTCCATAAAATAAAAATTTAGTTTTTAAAAGGTAGCGTTGGAGATTTAAATTTAATTGTTGTTTTTTATAAACATAATATGCTAGTCAAATACGATCAAATTGGTTCTTAAAAGTTCTTCACTTTTTAATTTCATCACTTTAAAGAATAAAAAGTCAAGTTAAAAAGTTTAAAATAAAAAAAAATAAAAAATCATCTTTTGTTGTTCAATTCAATGTTCGTATAAATTCAAGCACTGTCCCTTTAGCAATAATCTCTACTTATGTATGCGTATTGGTAAAGCCTCTTATTATATTTTAAAATGAGTACATAGATTAATAACAATACAGATAGAACACTAGATGTCATCTTTTCAATAATCAGGGTTTCTTCGTTCACAACAACCCTGAGGCTGAAGCCTAAAGGAGTTACGCGCATGCTCTATCTGCCTTTTAAATCAACGCGGTATGCGCGTAACTCCGTTCGGATTATACCTCAGGGGGGTTATTGTGAACGAAAACCCCCTATATCGTGAAGGGAAGACATCTAGTGTTTTATCTGTATTCTTATTAATCTATGGCGAAGTATTTTGATAAGAATTTATTGATTATTTGAAATCCTAATTTACCAAATTGAAATATTTCTCAATGTTCTTTAGAAAAAAATATGATTTCATTTTCAATCGTAAAATGATGTCAAAAATAAGTATATAGGGCAGAACTTTTTACTGATAATGTGGTTTGCTTTATTAATAGTTTATTAATAGTTTATTGCATTAATATTAAATTTTTATTGAAATCATTTACAAGTACTTATTATGCTCAGAAAAATTTTAAAATACATTTAGTTCAACCTTGTTTTACTGAACAATTGGACTTTTTATCCTGATGAAAAACTATTTGAATCAATTAAAAACTTGTTAAAATATCCTAGATTCACAACGGTACCCTCTAAGCCTTAATTGAATCATCTAGAAATGAAATATTAATAATCCTTAAATATACAACAGCTTGCAGCCAAAGTTTTCAAAAATGACAAGTCAGTTTGAGGTTTAAAGGGTATTGTTGTGAATAGGGGATTCTCTTTTTAAATGGAGATTCACTTGAAATTACGCTTACATTCCGTTTGAGTTCTTTAAAGATGAAAAAAAAGATTTTAAAAATGTAAAATCTATTTTTTTTTTAACAAAATAAGAAAGAAATGATTAACAATATCAATATTTATTGAATATGGGGACCATGTAACAGATAATAACAGATCATCATTAAAATCATTCATTCTAAAGGATAAATTTGAAATAAAAATATAGCTCTCCATAATGAGGTCTATATCAGAAAACGATGCATTTTTCACAGTAGATTCTAAGCTAAAAATTCAAACAGTCACTTTCAAAATCCTATGTTTTTCCGTGCAGAACTTAAAATTCTTAAAATGTACACTAGTTGAAGAAAATATCTAAAAATCAATTTGAAATAAACCGATTTTTTCTAATTTGACACTTTAGATGAGAAAGATAACATTTGAGGTTTACATGGTGGTAGAATTGTTAACAAATTTATTAATTTTAATACTGAGATACATTTATTTAGACATTTGAAATTTTTAATTATTTTCAACTGGGAAAAAATTACTTTTTTTGGGTAGATTTGTTAAACATATATATTGACCACCAGGTGGACATGCAATATCACATAAATAGAGGGTCACATGGCTATACAACAATGGCTCACATTAAGGCGAGAAAATCCGCAAATTTCAAGTTTCGCGGATTTTCCAACACCTTGTTCAATAGTGCAGTATGCTTGGCACACAGAATATTGGCTTTGGTTGGATGAATTATAACTAACGGATACAGTTAATGATAAGCAGCGGGGATCCTCGTCTTTGCATGAAAAGATGCAATCTTAAAATATGACATGAGATTCAATTGCTTAACGTTCGCCACATTTAGAGATAATAAATGGAAGGTAAGTCTTGTGAAAAGGTCAAAAATTACTTCAGCTTGATTCAGTTGCTTGCTTAGGGCATTCTCCATAGACTGGGATATTTCTTACACACACACCGTTAATAGGTTGCTCATGATCCTTTCCCTTACTTCCGGTTTCATTATCAGCCGGCCAATCTGGATTGACCCACTGAGGGGCTGCCGGTTTCCGGCGAGAGCGTGGGGTGCTTTCTGGCGATCGGGTATCTTCATCAGCATTGTTTTTATCACTGTTACTGTCTGAATTCTCGTCCTCATTGAAGTCCATGTCCATTGTGAACCTAAGATCTAGGCCGGTGTCTAATCCCTCCACTCCTCGGGGTGGAAGGTTGAAGAGAGAAGGGGGAAGGAAAGGAAAACCCCCTCCTCCTACTCCTCCCTGCATCTCCAAGCGGCGATGGGCCAGAAGAATTCTAAATTTTGTTGGATCAAAGCTCTGAGTGTCATCTCCAGACGGAAAGAGGGCTTCTGTTGGAACTCCGTGGAGTTGTTTTATTCTCATCCTGTGATTTTGAAACCAAGATGTGATGCTTTTTACATCCAAGTTTAACTCACTAGAAAGAAATTCAAGGGTTGAGCTGTTGGGGAAAGGGTCTAGAGCAAAGGCTATGTTAAGCGCATCTTTGTGCTCATCAGAGACATGCAGCCGGGACTTTTTAGCTGAACCATGATCTGAGCCGGCGTTGGAACAATCGTCCAGAGCGTCGAGAGGAGAGGAGCGGTCTGAGCAGGAATCTAGTCCCCCATAGCGTCGCTTCCCAGCTTCTCTATTCGACTTGATGGCCAACCGTTCCATGTTGGTTGGATCGTTTAACCACATTTGCATCCGGATAAAAGGTTCCCGGCCCTTAATACTCAGCATATGCCAGGGTTTAGGTTTTGAGAGAAGCTCGCTGACAGATCCTTGAGATAGACCCAGAACTGATTCTCCAAACATCTAAAATTAAATTTGTTTCATGATTCTGACCAGAATTTGTTTTTAAATTTCTATTTTTATCAAGTACTGAGTACTGACTCAAGTCATAGTTTTGATTTTAATGTGATTTTTTTAGTATTTTTTTGGTTATTAAAGAAAAAACTTATGCTATGGTCAGAGCTTATAACTTATTATCCACCAAAAGAAATAAGCATTCTTCTCAACATTTTAATTAGTCAAATCTTTAATTAATTTAATCTGTATAAATACCACATATTTGTAATGTGAATTGAGATAAAAATGTTTCGACATCACACTGCAGTTGAAAGTACCCGTAAAAAGTTTGTCTCTAATTCAACGGTTTACATTTTTCATCTCAACTGCTATAAAACAATTTACAAATCTGTTTTAATACCTTTTGTCCGACATTGTTCGCCAACAGAACCTCCTTGACTTTGCTTGTAATTGCTTGAGTATCAAGTTCTGAGGTTAGAGCTGCCATCTCGTAGAGATTTGGTGTAGGAGGGATAGGACCCAGAGGAGGCCGCGGACCCATCTTACGATGAACTGCGAGCGGGTCAAAACCTCCGATATTAGGATCTGCCCCGAACCTCAGAGTAGAAGGTAGAAGAGGGTTTTCAAAGTGCATCGGACGAAGGAGTCCCTCAGGAATTTTCCCCATGGGTCTTGATGCGGGAATACCTGCAAAAATATTGTCAGTGAAATCTTCTTTTGCAAAAAGCTACAACATTTATTTTCCTGTAGCTTTGAAAAAGATTTTTAATGTAACAATTGCAGAAATAATGCGTGCTATGCCATCGTTTCTCAGTTAAAGCTTCAAAACCAAAAATACATGTGATACTAAGTGAGCATGCTCTTGAAGGAAAATGAAGCAAGGGGAATTTTATATTAAATAAGCCAACCTTTCATAAACACAGCTAAATTCAATTACAATTCCTTAAAATTAGTTTAAACAAATGCAAAAGTTAAAATATTTTATACGAGGAAAAATTACATCTCTACATCGTTCGTTCCAGGTACAATCTTTTCAAAAAAGAAAAAAGTTCAACTAGTTTTGTTCCATTACTAATTTCGTTTCGTTCCAACTAATTTCGTTTCGTTTTATTATAAAAAACAAATGTCTATGAATTTTACCGTTTTATTAACGTTTAGGTTATGAATGACAGTTGACTTTTGGTGATATTAATTATTGTTAAAACCCATTAGTGACGAGAAGGTCGATTTTGACCGGGTGAGTTTTGAAGATAATTAAATAATTATGAATTACCAAAGTTTTTTAGATTTTCATGTTTTACAGCTCACCCTGTACAAAAAAAAATCAAAAATTTTATTGAATATCATTTTTTCATGAGTACAATCAAGTTTGTTTAGACGAGATGTATCAGAGACTCAGCGTTAACGATGTTATATATTTATATTTATCGCTAAAATTAATAAATTTAAATGTTTTATGAAATTAAGAAAAAATGTTTATAACATTTTTCAGCGCGTTTTTCTCGTTAACATGTTCTAATCGTTAAAATGCAAAGAGCTCCCCCCTCCCCCCTCCCTCTCCCACCCCTTCATCAGAAAATGTAGATTTTGTCAATGCTCCTATTTAAAGTTTTCACCGAATTTATTGAATATATGGGACCCAACCAACTTTTGATTAATCCAACCTTTAATCCGTATTTCTAGGATCATTTAGATTTAAACCGTCTCTATATATCAATCCTTCTTATCATCTCTTTTTCTACTAACATCAATAAAACTCTCTCCTTCTATATCTATTTTTAACCATATATATTATGTATCTAATGAGCAATTAAGATTAAAATCAAATTTTCATCTTTTAAGGTTTTAAACATTTTGTAAATATTTTCAAAACTTGGAAAATTTGCAAACAAAAAAGGAAAAATCTACGATTTTGTTCTTAAAATTGACAAATATTTTATGCTATTAGGTTAAGCAATATTCATTAAATTCAGAAATAACAAGAGTAAGGGGTGCAAAGCTCCATAAAATTCAAAAAATTATGTATAAAATTTTTCTATTTCAGTTTTTAACCTTCACATTTTATTCACAAAGAATTAAACAAAACGTGTCACGACGATCCTCAGTAGTCAAAATTTTTTAAACAACTTATTTTTATATAAATATCTAGATGGTAATATCAATCTCTCTGACAAAATCTGAAGAAAATGAGAGTATAGAGGCAGGAGTAGGCTCTCTTTTCGACAAAAAAAGATTTATGAAAATTTCGAAAAAAATAATGATAATCGAAGAGAACAAAAATAACAAATTAATATTATCACGAAATTTTTTGAAATTTTTCGTCGAAAATAAAATGTATGAAAGCCTATTAGGTAAAAGATATAGAGGGAAGAAATACAAACACAATCCCACTAAACACTTTTCAAACTTCAAAACTTTTAAACTGCAAAATATAATTTGTTTGAATATTTGTTTAATAGTTATTTAGAACAATAAGAATAAGACGAAATAAAAAGTTGGGGAAAAAAAATGAATTCAAATATCTAAGCCTCCTTAGATTTAAAAAAAAACTCGGTTTCTATTCAAAGATACCCGCCATTCAAAATGTTGCATTTCCAATAAACAGCGGTAACATTTCAACCTTTGTCTGATCAATTCAGTTCTATTAAGAAACAAAACAAAGTATGTGAAATAAAACTTTGCTCGATCATGTACTTTGTTATGAATGTTTTTTCCAAGAGTTAAATTATTTTTATTTAGAGTTACATAAAAAGTTTGTAAAATAAGATATTTAAAGTTTTTGCCAAGTTTCCAAAGTTGAGACTAATCAGAATTGTTTTAGTGCGAAGAGCTGAATTGTTTTGTAAGCTGGTTGTAAAAGACATCGAAAAGTTTTAGACAATGAAAATAAAATAAGATATTTAGAAAACATTGTTTAAAAACCTTATCGAAAACTTTGATATAAATTGAAAAAAGATCCTTTTTAGAGTATTATAAACTGTAATAGTCTCTAATAAAATGTTGACAAAAGCTCAAAAAACGTTGATGTCATGGCAAATTGTTAACCCTATCATGATGGGGGGGAGGGGATAAAAAATAACATGAGGTTATTTAAAATGTTGCAAATTTTTTTGGCATATTTGAAATGGCATGGTCAATGGCTTTTCAAAAACGTATATTTTATCATTTTTGGACATTTTTTTTGCAAATATTTAACTATATAACTGGACTTTGCAAAAAAAAAATTTTTGTTGCAAATTTGCAAATTTTGTTTTCAGATTCTAAAAGTAAAGCAAAAGAGCTTTCCAATTATGTATTATTTGTCATATTTGTATATCAAACATGTGAGTCAGTGGGGGGGAGAGGGGGGTTAAAATTAACTCCCACCCCACGTATCCTGGTTTTCAAGTACCCCAGCAGGGATAGGGTTAAAGTACTCTAAACTCAAAACTTACCCATTGGGCTTGAGAAAGGACTACGCATTAGCCGGTCCGGTGCAATCTTGTACTGGCTCGCCACTAGACGATGTACTGCTCCTTCATCCTCCAGGAAAATACGCATTCGGATAAATGGTTCGCGGCCCTTTTGCGTTAGCATATGCCATGGCTTAGGACGAGCAAGAAGGTCAGAAACGCTTCCCTGAATTTAAAAAATTTAAAACGTTGAAATAAATTTTTTTATTTGAATGTTTTACATTTTATGTCTCACATGTTTTAGGCTATTATTTATCAGGAAAATGTTTAAAAAGAACACTACAGTCTCTTCAAAATATTTTTACCTGGGACAACCCTAAAACCGCCTCTCCGAAGAGCCTCTGACTGATAGAATACTGAGATAGGATTTCCTTTATCCGGCGCACTGTGTCATCCGTGTTGACATGAGAGTACCGATCAAACTGTTGCTGGGTTATCGGAGGAAGAGTGCTGCGGAGGGGTCGCTGGGAGGTAGGGGAGAAGGAGACCGGAGGGGACTGAGACACCAGGGAGTTGGTGATGCTCGCCATGCGTTGCAGTGGGGACACAGAGTGTACCTCCTCCTGAAAAAATTTATAAATTAAATCTGATTTGAGAAATAAAAGAGACTATCGACAAAATTTCAAGACCTATTCTTTGTCTGATAACTTTATCTGAGTTACAAACAATCATAACGGAGATAAATTCTTCCATTTTCCGTCCATCAGCATGAATCACTTTTATAGAAACCCCTTCATAATTTTTGTCGACAGTTCCTTTAAATCCATCCTAACTTATTTAATCCTATGTAGTTCCAGGATTGAAAGCCTTGCATAATGAAAGACATAAATGCATAGGATTGCACTCAGTATAGATTAAGGGGTCGCATTACTACTAATTGAACTTTCTGCCACAAATTGATGGTTTATCCACAACCGTTTAAACTGCATTAAAAAGTAAAATATCAAATGTTGGCATTAAGAAATCTAATTTAATTTAATGAAAACTTCAGTTTGAGATACAAAGCCGGCTCAATTAGGCTACTAGATCAATTTTTACAGTATTATTACAGCACGCACCTCTGCCCTTTTAGTAAAAGTAAATTCAAGGTTGACCCGGCTTGGAAATTTAAATGTACGACGGCTGCCCGTGACAGACTTTTTCTGGTAAACCAAGTCATTTGGTAACTTAAAAGCATATTACAAAGTTTCAAAATGAAAAAAACGCAAAATACCTTTGACGATGGAAAAGTAGAGGGTTTAGGTTTGTTCTCATCCTGTCTTCCGTCCTCATCCTCCTTCTTCACGATATCCTCCGTATCCAGGGAACCCTCAGGGGACTTCAAGCAAAGAGAAGCTGTTACAGAGGCCGCTTGTAGTCTGCCTAGCTCTTCATGGTACAAGGAGAGAGCCTAGAGAATTGTTCTTATGATAACTGCGACAAAGGGACAAGGGGAGGGACAAGGATAAACAGTGACAAGGATCTAGAGGAACAAGGATGAAGAGGGACAAGGATGAAGAGGGACAAGGATGGAGAGGAACAAGAATGGAGAGAAACAAGAATGGAGAGGAACAAGAATGGAGAGGAACAAGAATGGAGAGGAACAAGAATGGAGAGGAACAAGGATGGAGAGGAACAAGAATGGAGTGGAACAAGAATGGAGACGAACAAGAATAGAGGGCCCTATCCCGGTAGGGGGATAAAGGAAGAATTATTCTCGATAAATAGAACAAATAAAATAGTTTTTTTGTGGACTTTTGACAGAAAAAACCCCTTTAAATTATATCGCTGATATCGATATAATTCAAACTTTCTTTTCTAGAAACTGATCAAAATCAGATTTTTTTTATTTTGATTTGTAAATTAGAATTCCCATGCACCTGATGAAAATCTGCCGGATTTCTTGCTAACTCTTCCAATCCGGGGAGTACAGGAGTAGAGCCGTGTAGGAGAGGAGTTGAGCCGGGGATAAGTTGATCTGGAAATCCGGGGATTACACCCGGATTACCAGCCATCCGGGACAATTCCTCTTTGTACATCCGGGACAATGGATCTTTGTTCTAAAACATACAATTTATTAAAAGTGTTTCATTGATAAAATAACAAAAAAATTCGAAATTTTTTTTTACCGTTTCTCTATCTCTGCTTTTATCCCTATCCCTTGAAGATTCCTCATTAGCCCCTAGGCTGCTGGGAGCTGAAAAAAAAATTTTTTAAAGAGTTTTCGGAAATATTACACGTCTGATCCACAACTGTACACTTAAAACACTATCTTAAAAGCAAAGAGAAATATGTGGTCATTTTTCTGTCTTAAAAGCAAAGAGAAATATGTGGTCATTTTTCTGTCTCAAAAGCAAAGAGAAATATGTGGTCATTTTTCTGTCTTAAAAATTGTTAAATTCTGAAATTTTCTCTCATTATCTATACTTAAAATATCCGCAAGTCGCTTCAAATGAAAAACCACAAATAAAAATAATTATTTTTAGATTGACACTGATTTCTCATAGATCCTTAATCCGACAAAGGTTTTTCCGGCATGAAACTTTGTAAATGAAGGGTCACTGTGAAAAACGTCTTCATTCCCTTTAATTTATAGCTTTTAATGTATTTTGTTTTTGTTTTGGTCTGAGAACAGAGATTAGAGTGAAATTAGCTATTTTGATTTAACATCGCTTGGTTAGGTTTTGTTTACCATGGTTTGGTTTGGTGTGTTTAGTTCATTTGGTTTGGTAATTTACAACACCACAGAAAGTTAATTTTTCTAAATTTTTTTTTAAAATTTGGACTTTTAAAAGGCACTACTCAAATACTGTAAACTTGTGAAGGTTTCATGGATGCCTGCCTACATTTGTTGGATAAAACATGATGGTCGACTCTACAATTGATAGTCTAGACTGGACAGTACGACTTAATGCATATACAGTGCATATGCAATTATAACTTAACAACTCTATTTATACAACCTTAACATTTTAAATAACAAAATAACTTTAGTTTTGTTTTTCAAAAGTTTGGTTGCTGAAAGAACTAACTAAATTAATAAAGATTATGAAAAATTGTGAACAATCTGTATATAAATTTGGCTTGTCTGTCTGTTTATATCCAATAAACGTCAAAACGGCCGAACCGATCGGGCCCAAATTTTTTGTAAGCCATCACGTGACCACAGGGAAGGTTTTTGAATGATAAAAATTTTTTAAAATGTGTTTTAAAGGTTTTTAATTTTGTAAAAAAATAAATTCTTGAAAATCCGCGAATTTTTTTCTTTTTATTTTAAAATGTAAACAAAAAGAACATGTTCACAATTTAAATTGAAGATGGGCGCAAAGCGCCCTAAAAGCCTAGTGTTGTAAATATCTTCAATTTAGAATTCGAAACAGAATTTTCCAAAAAAAGAACTTAGAAGAGAGAAAAAGAAAGACAGTACTAGAAACACATTGAGTCTCTATAATAAAACAGAACATTCGCATATATATATGTTGCCTATAGCCAGCCAAACGGCTGGACCGAATGGGCTTAAATTTGTTGTGGACACTCATGGGTGGCCAGGGGTGTAATTGGCTAAAAAAATTGAATTTTTTTCGACATTTTTTTTTCTTGATTTTTTTCCAAGGTCAGCTTATCAAGAATAAAAACCGAGAAGTGTGAAGAAACAACATCAAAACTTAAAGAACAGAATTAGGAGTTTTTCCTAAATATTAGCAGAGAGAGGGGTTATTAGTATGAAAAGGGTGGTTTATGGTAAAAAGTTTAGATGATCGGAGGTTGAGGGNCAATACAAGAAGGCATGTTTTTTGAAACAGTATCGATTCGTAAAATTCGTACCATGTTTGTCACATGCAATGGTAGGACCGTACTGGAGGACCGAGCGCTGTAGCATAGCCTATTGGATTGAACCGAGGGCTACGGATAGGACCGTACTGGAGGACCGAGCGCTGTAGCAAAGCCTATTGGATTGAACCGAGGGCTAGGGCTAGGACCGTACTGGAGGACCGAGCGCTGTAGCATAGCCTATTGGATTGAACCTAGAGCTACGGCTACGACTGTACTGGAGGACCGAGCGCTTTAAGGACAAGTACTAAAGGGACTAGCGCTGTATCTTTATAGGACAAACAAATGACATAACTCTTCTGCTTGGATAAACCAGAGGACCAAGCGCTACGGTTTGGACATACAAGATAACCAAGAATAGAGGACCGACCTCTAAGGCTAGGACAGTTTAAAATACCTGGCTCGTTAATAAGTCCAGTTTAGAAACATGATTATTATCCAACATATCCATAATTAACAGTCGGTAATTGTAAATATCATCAAACAATTCTAAGAGTTTGAAAACAGAAATTTGAATGGCAAAATAGATAGATAGATAAATAGAAACATGGACACATATATAGGTAGACAAGGGGAGTAAATAGCGTAAAGGCTGAGAAAATAAAGTGCAAGTATGACAATAACGGAAACCAAACAAAGCTTGACTTTTTGCTAAAAATTATTTAAAGGAATTAAACGTTGGCGAAATTTCAAGTGGCCCTCCCGATTCAAAACAGCGCCATTCAAACCTTTGGCTGGTTGCAAGTATAAATATGGGTACTTTCCCAAAGGATTTTTCCCAAAGGGCAACTTCCCATGGGTATTATTCCCAGTAGCAACTTCTCAACTCTATCCTAGCCACAGCGCTTGGCCCCCTAGCCCATCATAGTCGCTGCGCTCTGCCCCAATTGCAGCCTGCGGCGCCTCAGATGGCCTTAACCAACCTTTGAGAAGCTGCCGCTTTGGAAATTGCACATTTTGGAAATTGTACATTTGGAAAATTGCCACTTGGGAAATTGTCACTTGGGAAGTCGCCCTTGGGAAAATGCCTTAGGGAAATTATCTAACACCTAAATATATTATCCTTGTTCTTCTTGCTGAAAAGTGATTGTTTTAAAAAGTAAATCGCATATTTTTCCATTTAAAGTAGAGGCATTATTGATTAGATGAAGGTTTATAGGGCACTGCACCGTTATAAATCTATAAATGCGGAGTAAGGCTTTAACTCTACACTCCCTTAAAGCGTTATACATTTCTAAACTTACATTTAATGGTGAGCTGGGATTGTGAAGGAGGTCTTTTTAGTTCACCTTTTCTAGGTATTAAGGTTTTCAGGAGCTGTATAGCATTCTCATCATAGGCCCAGGCATTCATTTTTCTAGATAGATAGATAGATAGATATATAAATATTTAAGAAAAAAACATGAAATAAGCATGGTAATATGATGTAGCATATATCAAAGCTGATCTTTCGTTTTTACGAGAAAGAAAAGACAACATAAACTTTTGTGTGTGAATATTGATGTTAATCTTAAACCCTTGATCTCGATATCCAACGCAGGAACCTTTGATCTCACAGAAAATATAAGGATGAAAATTTTACGCAAAAGATCAAATGTTTTGGACTAATTTAAAGCCATATACTTGAGCAGACATCAGACACAAAACATTTTTAGACAGGATTAGAAATAGACAGATAAATATTTGTTTGTAATGAAATGGCTGACACCTTATATTTTAGTCTAGGAAATGTTAAAATTAACTAAACCCATGAAAACTATATAGGTAGAGAAATAGCAATGATAGGTAGATACACAGCAGGGTAGATGGATAGATAGATAAACGGACATGTGCAAATTATACCCTCTGTGCAAAAATTGTAATTTGATCTGAGTCCGGGGCCACTTGAGGATCCAACATTTTTGCCAAAATTTGCACAGATCAGAGCCATAGAAGGGTGAATTAAAGATGGACGAAATTGATGTTGGCACGAAGTCTCGCTGAAGTCTATGACGCGGAGCTTTAAGAATAAAAATATGCACATTTCAGAGAAGGAAAATTGAGTTACTTTGCTTTTCTATTCTCAGACCCTGCATGCAGATATTAAAAAATTGCTTAAAATAACAAGAGAAACGATAAATTTAGACATTTCGCGGATTTTCTTGTTTTCTTTTGCGAATTTTCTTTAATGATCATGAAGGAATTTTTATAAATAGGAGCTTCTAAAGGTTTATTTGAATCATAATAAAAAAGTGTCCAATTGGTTGCCCTATTTTGGCGTTGGATCAAATTAATTTAGATAAAAACACGAGAAAATATATATTGGTCAGCTGTTTTGACACCAATTATAAAAAAGAGACTATACCTGTATGAGTCTCTTCCCTTCTCTGTCAGTTTATCCCAGGATTTAGGTTTAGAGAGAAGTTCACTAACAGTTCCCTGGGATAGTCCCAGCACATATTTTGCAAACAGTCGCTGTCCAATGTTGTGTAAAGTTAACAAATCACGAACCCTACACAAAAAAAACTAGCTAATCAATTAGTTAGAATTGATCATAATTATGAATTCAAAAAACATCTGTTCTTGCAAATAAGATAGCGATTTCTGAGTCATAGTGGTTTTACAATCTCTTCTGAAGAAATGATCTACTGTGGATATCAAAATTAGGTCTTATAGCAACTCACTCATCCAAAGTTGCGGCCTCTTCATTTTTATGATTATGATAAGTACCTTTTAGAATCTACCAGTGTGTCCAATATTTGTGCTCCTTTTTTCTCAATATTCACACGAAGCATTTCTTGTAGTTTAGCCTCCATTGGATCTGACTTGGGTATTCTGAAATAAAATAAATTTTTTAAGTTAATAAATTTTTAATACAAAATTAATGGTTACAATCATGGCCTTTGGTTTTATCGCCTTTTGAGATGAAAATGCAAAAAAATTTAAGAAAACTTAATCTCCCTCTGTTGGTGGAATCATAGTTTTGTAATGTTCGTGAAAAGACAGTAAACTAATCTGAACCTGGAGGCTGACATTAGTGATGGCACAGGTAACCCTAGGTTGGAAGAACTGTAGGGGGAGACAGGGCCCAGAGATGGAAGCTCAGGGTTAAACATCTCACACAAGTTGGAATCCTTAATTATTTATTGTATGGAGGCTGCTCGGAGAGTAAAGTTTTATTTGCTTTGTGCATTTTTACTTAAACTTAATTGTAAATAATCACAGAAACTTGGCAAGTTTAAGAAATGCGGGCATACAACTTCCTAAATGAAAGATTAGATAAGTTTCTTTACCTCAGACTTTACTGGGCTTGCACTCTCGGTACGGTGAGGGCTTGGGGAGCCGTTATCACTACATGGTTTGGAGATTCCATTGAGGGAAGGTGCGTTGGTTGGAGGAGAAACTGGAGGTTCAGGGGAGGAATCACGCTTTTCAGGCGAAGGAGAGGGAGTTATGTGGCATTTGTTGTCCTCCTGAGCAAAAAAGATTTAAATAGATTTGAAATTAGATTTCTGTAAAGGGTTTCAGAAGCCTGGCTAGGTAATAGGATCTATTGTTTCTATATTTCTTAGAATTGCAAATATACACTACATACACAGTCTACCTAACATTAAATAGCCTAACTGCCTTAATTATGTTTTAACTACCTGGTGGGGAGTTAGATGGAACTGAAAGGTGTTGGTGGTTCCATCTAGTGAATGATTCTAGAACTAAACACTATTAATACATTATGTACACTAGTCCTCCTAACTGTCTTTCCTTAACAGCTTATGTGTACAATTCTACTATTACTGTACCTCTCTAAAGTTGACGTAATTATTTGATTTGTAATTGTTGAGAGTTTTCTCACCTTTCTAAATGGTGGCTGATTCAATAAATGTAATTTGCACTGTTTTAAATATGCTTACTCGTTCTAGCACCAGCGAGAAGAGATTGCATACATTCTCACAAGTGCTATGCAGAGTAGCACTTGTCCTTTTCAGAGTTGAGAAGGTCCAGCACACTGGTGCTACGATACGTAAGTATATTTAATATGATATGAATCGAACACTATGTACTGCCTATACCTGTATGTTTGGAGGAAGGTTCCTCCATCTGTTGAGCAGATCTTCAGAACTGAAGTTGCTGTCTATGCCACGCATTTGGTTTGGGACAGGAGCTGGGAAGAGTCCTCCCCGGAATCCAAAACCTAAATACAAGTAAAACACATACAATAATTCTGCAAATTATATACCTTATTTGACCCACATGAAAAGAGTGCAAAGAATTCTAAACTATACCTTGACCTGCAAAGCCCTGGAACTGTTTCAATGCTTGGCTTTCATGCATTGCCTTGGCACGCTCCATTAGAAGCATCTCCAGCCCGTGCTGACCAGATAGGCTGGTAGGAGGGGTTGGAGGCATTCCAGACCCAAGGAAGAGGGATGCATTGTCACGTTTGAGGTTCCTAAACAAAAGTTACTTATTCTTAAAAAATTCAATCTGTGCAGTATTCAGGGAAGCCAGCCAGCCAGTCTTGTTTAATTGTACCATATACACTGGCTGACTTGTAAGCTGTACAGTACACAAACAGTCTATATAAGGCAAAACGGGACGGTACGCCAAATGAACAATCCCCTGCTAATGACATTTATGTGTAAATATCTTTGCTGGTACTGGTTGCTACAGTGTAATCATAATATATGTAAACCTGACATTTTGACTTTGCACATTTGATCAAAAAAAGTAAGGGCAAAGTGGGCAAACTATCAAGCTCATAGTTAAAGTGAGAAAATTTTAATTAGGATGAATTCGAGATTGAAGTGTTAGAAGTGATAGGCAAAGCCCATTTCAACATTTAAAGTACCAAACCGTGATTTAAGCAACTGGAATAAGTTTAACAGTATACATAGAGACTGTAAACAGCAAAACCAAATAGATCATTCCTTTGTAGTGAAATTGTAATGTAGCAAAGAATGAATAACCCCAAGTAGTGACAATGGTTTTGGTTGTTTAACCACATATATACCAGCGGTGCTGGTAGTTAACAACCTACCCTGATATTCAGCTTTAGGGTAAAAAAAAGATGATTTACAGATAAATGATGTTAGGATATTATGGTCTAATCTTACAGTACAAACATCAAATATGCAGTACGCTTTGGCAGTAAGTAAGTGGAGTATGGGGCCTGCACAATAAGTAAAGGATTAGCGTAAATCATCATTCTACATGAATGAGGAGGAGCAATAGTAAGGGAGCTTACGGTTCAGCCCAACGAAATACTTTACGGTACTAACTTTGTATAACCCAGGGCAACGCCAGTTGCGAAACACTACATATATACTATAACTTCGTTGGTATATACTTACATTAGACTGTTTTTGAGATTTATTTCTGTTTGTTGTTTTAGCTGATCCTGCAACCGCTGAATCACCCTGATTAACACAATAGTTATTCAACCAGACCAATCCAATTCATTTGTCATTCTACTCTTTATTTGTAGTTAAAAAAGCATTAAAGTGTATTTTTGTTTGAGAGCAGAAACAAACAAAAAATAAGGTGGATATTTTATTTTTTAGCCAAAGAGAATAGAATATTTTAGAGTGGAATTCAAACAATCCCTCAGTATGAAATTTGTCAGTCCCTTTCAGCCTGAAAGGGAGTTCAAAGTGTACAATTCATGTAAATGTTCACAAATGATATCCAGTACATCACACTAATACAGTATGATCCCTAGACATCCATTACAATTTCTTTGTTTTAAGTTGTTAAATAAATTTAAACGTGTGTATTTGCTATAGGTGAATTAAACATTAAAATGTAAAAATCGTCCTTTGTAAAGTGTATTTTATAAGAAAACTTTTCTATAAAATGATGTTCCAGGGCACAAAGGGTTATAAAGCACAAATGTGTGAAGTACACCAGCAGTATTCAGTACAACAAAATGGCCGTTTTACACTTTTTTCGAGTAAATTCCACTCTAATATATATATTCTATTCTCTTTGTTTTTAGCTTTGGTTTAGTTTCAATTTCATTTACTGGTTTAAGCCCAAAAATTATGTGGAATTAAAAGCAGGATACAGAAGTCTTAAACTAGTTTAAAGAAATGAGTTTTTGTCACAAACTCTAATTTTCTAATCCCTTAATCTGTCTAACCAAATTTCGGGGACCTTAGATAATTCAAACTATGAATTCTGTTAGATCAAATAATCCAAGTTTTAATTTTCTAAGGTGTACACCTTCAGGTTGCAAAGCTATCGGGATAAGAAAATTTGAGTTTGTAGCAAAAACTCAATTCTTTTCTACTGGTTCAAGCTAAAACAAGATGTGGAATTGTAACAGTAACAGAAAAGTTAAAAACCATCAAATTGCTGAACTAGTTAAACTCTTTCTCTCTCATTCATAAATATCAATTTTTGATCAAAATGAATTAAGTCTTTGTCACAAACACTGATATTCTATTCCCTGAATCTTTCCAACCAAATATCTTGGACCTGAGATAAATCAAACTATGATTTCTGTTGGATTAAATAGTCCAAGTTTGAAATATCAAAGGTTTACATTATCAGGTTGCAAAGATATTGGGAAAAGAAAATTTGAGTTAGTGGCAGTTTGTTTTTACCTTGAAGCTTCATCATTTTCCATCTGCAGTTTGAGAATTCTAGATTCAGATTCTTTTTTGAGAGTATCCAGGGAGTCCTGGAGTTCAGCCACCCTGTCACTTAGATCCTGAAAAAATGAGCATCTGCAAAAAAATTGCAAAACATATTTAATCTGCCTTCTTTATTCATCCAAAAGGCTAAAACTGTTAAAACCCAAAAACAGGTAGGGGGTCAAAAAAGTGGTTTAGTTTTGATCGATAAAATAGGTATTCAGGCAGAATGTTGAATACTCAGGCAGTTGGTTTAAAGCAGCATTGAAAACAAAATAATCAATCTTAGACCAATACTACATGAGTAACATTGTAATAAATATTGGGTAACAAGATATTCTGTAAACCTACAGTACATTGTACATTATTAAATATCTGTGTTTGTAAACTTCTACGTAAAAAACCCTTATTCATTTAGAAACTCCGGGTACTGCGAGAGAGTAATCGTTCTCTGTTTAATAAACAGGTTGAGGATCCTCCCCTTTGATTTGGGATCGATAGTTATGAGCTTCCGATTGATATCGATAGCTAACGAGATCTTGCACACAGGTAGTGGCCTTGATAGATCACAAGATTGTATCCGTGTGGTACCCTGTTTTGATAAACAGGTTGAGGATTGTCCCCTTTGATTTGGGATCGATAGTTGCTAGCTTCGGATTGATATTAATAGTTAACAAGATTGTGTCTGGGCTTAAACATTGAAAGCTAAGTGAAACCGAACTGTACCTGGATAGATACGTGTTAGAGAAACCGTTCTGGAGTAGGGTATTTACTACAGGTTAAAAGTAACGAAAGTGTGATAAAATACCTTCTCTTTCTTGTTTTCAATATTGTTGTTAAGATGTTCAGTTTCTTTAACTATCATCTTCTCTTCATCAATTCTTCTTCCCTCGTCATCCTTCTCCTCATTTCTTCTTTCCTCGGTTTCCATTTCGTCTCTTTCCTCCTTCTCCTCCCTCTCCTCCCTTTCTTCCCTGTCTTCTATTTCTCCCATATCTTTTCTCTCCTTCATTCCAAGATACTCAGGATTCTAAACAGAATATTTTTTACAATAATGCTTCTAACAATTATATTTCTAGCCATTATACTTCTAACAATTATATTTCTAGCAATTATACTTCTAACAATTATGTGTTTAGCAATTATAGTTATAAAAATTATACTTCTAGCAATTATTATTTTAGCAATAATACTTCTAGCAGTATGAAATAAATGAATGAAATGATGAATATTATAGTATTAAATGAAAGGATGAATATATGCATATTACAGTATACAATGATTGAATAAATAAATGAATATTACAGTATTGAATAAATGAATTAATAGATGCATATTACTGTATTGAATGAAAGGATGAATAGATGACTATTACTGTATTGAATGAAAGGATGAATAGATAACTATTACAGTATGTAATGAATGAATGAATAGATAAATATTACAGTATGTAATGAATGAATGAATAGATTAATATTGTGTAATATATGAAGTGAAAGGTTGGGCCTGTCATCACCCGGCCATGTTTGCATGTCATCAAAGGTCGTAAAGTTGCATATTCTTGGCTTCCTATTGGTTGATAGATTTCACAACCAGCCAATAAGATGCAAACAAATCAAAACCCATTGTAAACCCTAAACCCTTCAGGGGTAAAAAGACCCAAAATTTGAAAATAAAAATATGCATTTTTTTTTAACAAAATGAATATTTTCAAATATTTCTGTTACAAATTGTTTTTATAAATATTACTTGTGAAATTTAACATCCCTGAAATCTAATCTTCTTATTTCTGAAGTAGAGAAAGTTGGGGTGGGGGGGGGGGGGGGGAAGAGGGGAAGGAACTCCTTGGAGGTTATTTTATAACATGTATTTAACATGACACATTCAATACTTTGATGAGGAAAGCATGCATTAACTTAAAACACAATATTTCTATTTTTAGAAATTGCTAATTAAAATCCTAAATGTAAAGAACACATCTATTCAGCCTGCTTGTAAAATGTTTCATAAATGTTTAAGACAGGGTCGACTTTGAACTGTCGTAACGCCTTGGGCTTTGATTTTACCGTTTCAACTCCCTTTTAGCTTTGGGTTTTAAGAAGTTATTGGCAAAATTCTCATCGATTTTTCCTTAAGAGCTTGCAACCTTTATGTCAAAGTGAGAAACAGGTTCAACAATTTCAAATCAAGTTTATTTTAGTTTAAAATGAACCCGTGAAAAGCATTAAAGACCAGTTTAACATAAATTTAGTTGCCCTGACAGTTAAAAAAAGATTAAAAATAATGCTAAATAAATGTTCCAGGATAAAATAGTTAGAAAATTACAAAAATCCATTGAATTCAATATTCTCAGTACATCACACTAATAC
>NW_019402116.1:100066-101077 GCF_000591075.1 Eurytemora carolleeae
TGGGTGGGGGTGGGGAGGGGAGGGAGTAATTGCATTTAAATTTATTCATATCAGAATTCATGCAGTGCGTTAATCATGTTACATAGAGAACATAGAGAGATAGATGAATATACAGATATATAGATAGATAGATACACAATAAAGATAGACAAATAATTAAATAAATGGATAAATAAAAATAGACAAATAGATTAAAAATATATAGATAGATAGATAGATAGATAGATAAATAGATATAAAGATAGATAGATAGAAACGAAGAACAGTAGACTGCCTGGGAAGCCAGGTTTGAGTCCCGTTCTTCTTTCTCCGCCCAATATATTTCCAATCATCGATCCTGGCCTCTGATTGGTCCAAACATTTTCCGATCAGTAATCCAGCTCTCTCATTGGTCAGGAATATTTCCAATCACCAATACCGGCCCAGTATTGGCGCTCTCGGGCCTTCCATTATTATCGTGAGAAATACGTAAAGTTTCAATATCATTTTTAAATACGTATGTTATGTTTAAATGCTTTATCTCAATGAAATTATTAATTTTTATTTTTGTTTTGTTATGAAATACCTTTTAGGATAATTTCATGATTATTTTCACCCTGTCGCGTTCTCAGAATTAATAAGTAATTTTTTAGCGTGCACAGTCGCGCGTTTAATACTGTGTGCACAAACCATTTTTTCGTTGAATCAATAAAAAATGGATAATTATGTGATAAAGGTGCAACTTATTCCAATGAAATGCATTTGTACGTAGAAGCTTATTGTGATACGTGGAAGCGTAAATATTTTTCGCCTAATTTATCACAATATATTCAGTAAATTATATAATTCAGAGAAATGATAATAATGAGTGTAGAGAGAGGAAATAGGATGGAGGAGGAGGGAGGGGAAGAAAGAAGGGGATTAGTGGAAAGTCAAGTTTTTGCGTACAAATGACTGCGTAACTACAGAGTATACGCAGCCCACATCAATCAAATCTGTCCTAGCACAGTTCACTAGTTCAAAACCATTCAA